>NW_015150532.1:166593-168162 GCF_000732505.1 Cyprinodon variegatus
CTCCAGAGTGTTGTTCAGCATGGGGGTGAGTAGAAAATGAAGGCTAATCATGTTTTGGGTGTACTATTCCTTTAAGCTGGTCCTTATTAAGCACCACTATATCATCGCAGGATATTCATACTGTATCTTTCAATAGCATATTGAAAGGTATAGCTCAAAAGTAATTAAATGTCCACAATTTGTTACTTTCTAGTCAACAACATGAATTTAACTTGTAGTTTATTAAGAAAAGAAAAAAAAAACAGCATAGCTTTTTCAGCTTAATTCGGTTCAGCTTAATTCAGCAAATACCTTAAATCACTACAGGCCAACCTGAGGTGTAAGTAAACTTTGCAGCTGCCAAGTCAACTCATCCAGAAGTTTGTTATTTAATTTCAGCTCTATTTGTTTTTAAGAAACAATTAATCCTTTCCTACCCGGGGGCTGTTTCATTACAATTTTAAAAACTTAAAACTTATGATATATTTATATCATGAAACCACCAGCTGGAGCATAGAGAAATGACTCCAGCAAGTACATCTTACTCTTATCTCTTACTTTAGGTTTGTATGATGTCATATTGTCACTTTAATTGGACAAAAGTCAGTGACCCACACTGTGGAATTAGAGTATAAATAAATACAAGTAATAGGTATCATTCAGAAATTCAAAATATATACAGAACTGAGGTAAATTATTCAAAAGACTATGGGATTCTTTTGTAATATTCTTAATATGTGTGAGGGATTGCTCTCCAGTCAAGGAGTTGATGCAATCAGCTAGTTTTTCCTTAGATAGAAAACGGAACCAATCTGTTTTTATGATGATGGTTGAAATGTTTCTGTAAAGTGCCCTAATATTACATGTATTGTGATTGTCGCTATATATATATAAACTGAATCAACTGGTTATGGCTGAGAGATGCAGACTCTCCTTGTCTTCCAGTCATTTCCTCTTTTCTTGGTTGCTTTTACTTCTGTTTCACTGGGCAAAGAGCACGTATGGTCCTCCGATTAAACAGAAAACGGCAAGTAGAACTATCTACAGAACAATCTTTATTTGTTTCCTTCTTTCTTCTACATTTTCTACAGAGCAAATACTCAGATTCGTCAAGTTTGTCCCCTTTTGGCTATTGCTATTGAAGATGGCAAAATACATGAAATTTTCCTATGGGTGCACTGCCATATTAAGCATTTATAAACAACACTTTCTAAGCTATAGGAATGCTTTCATTTTTGATATGGTTGCTTTTATACTTATACTAGAATATGCTTTTTTTTAAGCAATACTTAATTTTTACTAACACAGAAGGAAAGATAAAACTTAGCATTTTGCTAATATGTATTCCAAGCTAGGCAGGCATGTAGGCATATAGATTTCATCTGTTGTCTTTAAGAGTTTGTGAACTCAAGATGCCACACTGTGAGTTTTTTTAATGTATTATTTATTACATCTGCTTAATCTCTTGCTCACTGGCAAAGCTATGGTAGCTTTCAACACCTGACGTCCATTTCACGAAGCAGGTTTTACAACTTTACATTCAAATCCCTCTTAATTGATCTAGCCAAAAGTCATGAATTCTGAATGTTT
>NW_015150532.1:170520-176382 GCF_000732505.1 Cyprinodon variegatus
AGAATTATATTGCACTCACAACTGAACAAAGCTCCTCTTTTGGGTTATTTGATCACTGCAATGCATCTACTCTGAGCAATGCATGCAAAGGAGGGATTTATATTAATCTTATTTAGGAGCATTCATCTAAAAACAGTTTGTACTGTGTGTCTTTTGGTTTAACGTGACACTGCACCAGAGGTGATAATTACAAGCCTTTAGCCACAAGTATTGCAACTTTGTACAGTAAGTGTCAGCAGCATGCATAATATTACATTTCTATGTTAGAGTTACCACTTTGGTGCATTTTCTGTTGTGTTTCCAACTGTGACTATGAGCACAAAAAGAACTTACACATCTGAGTGCAACCAGAACATTGAACACGAGAGGCCCCAAATCTAACACTTACAAGAGCTGCCACATGTATAAAGGGGGACAATTGTGTTTTATTTAACCCCTGGCAATCACAGAGCTGTGCAGCCTTTGAGTTGGAACATGCTTTTTAAGTGTAGGTTTTCTGAACTAACAAAGGCAGTGAGCAATTTCAGTTGGAAAATCATAATTTCTTATCAATTCACAACTCTGTTGCACTTGATTTCTCCTCAATTTACATGTAAGCTTACACTTCAAAAAAAAAAAAAAAAAAAGTAGAAGTAAGTAAATCTTAATTGAGTTGAGCATGTAATTGAAACACTTTACCAAATGAACAAGAAATTGTTCAACATAAAAACTTAACAAGTGCACTGAGTTATTTCAAGTGCATAATATATAATTATCTTTTTGTAAGCACAAAAATTCCATTGACAAATAATCTTACTCACCTGCTCGGAGTAAGGGCAAACACACTTATTTTAAGAAATTCTTACTTGTTTTCTGATCATTCTTGCAGTGTGGAATGATGTATGCCTAAGCTGAGCATGTTGTAGTCACAAATTGAAGAAAAAAAGATACCAAAAAAATATTTTTTGCAGTCGATGTCATTGAACACAGGAGTTACACGTTCTCTCATAGATTCTGTTCAGTATGGTGTGTGCCACTTGCTTAATAAGATACAACCTGCCAGAAGTGCTAATACATATTTTATACCTCCAACTCCCACAATGTTTTATATGTGTGGCAGCAATATTAGATTTTGACCTCAGAGTTGCTCAGGGGTCCCCGACTCTCCAAGTTTTGTTTCAGATTTCAAGGGACTTTTTGTCATATTTTCTTACTGGAAATTTTGAAAGCCTCATCCGAAGTAGAATTATTATAGAGTCCTAGAACACACTTAACTTGAGGATGACATTATTGCCAGATCTGTAAATTCAGTGCAGCATTAAGACCTGGACCATTGAGAGGGATTATATCAAGTCAGAGTAATTGGAAGAACATAAAAAATAGGTTGACTTAACATTTCTACAGTTGTCTTTTTAAAAAAGTTAGGGGAACATTTCTGGATTAGGTACCTTGTTGATTTCTAAAACATAACAGATAGATGGGGAGGTTTAAATGCATTACATAAAACATGCTGCTTATAGTCACTTCTAGCTGAATCAGTCTTGTTTACCACGTTTTTTTATTTATTTTTCTTTATTTACACAGACATTTATATATGCTTTCGGTTTGGTTGTTTCCAGAACAGATCTAGGGTGATCACCTGGTAATTAATAGTAGAGCTTTGTTGATATCATCATGCTATAAGTCTGGTAAAACTTATAAGTAGATCCAAGAAACCACATGTTTCTCTTTGCCATCCTCTTTATGTTTGGAAATGCAGACTTCACTTATCAAAGCATAAAACCTATCCAATTTAACAGAGCTACACCAAAGGTCTATTATTTGTAACTGTAACTGCTCATTTATATCAACATTTTCATTAATCACCTTTATGATTTAATGCTGAGCAGCGTGTCTTACAGCATTACTCTAATCCATTGCCAGTGAAAATGACATGAATTCATGGCTAAGCTTTTTTGTTCAGCTTGGAAGATAAGGGTTCATCTGTAAGCTCATCACCATCTTACATTTCTTTTTTTTATTTTGTCATTTTTGTTCTTGCTTTAAGAACTCAGGATACCTGTTCACTCTATCATGTACTCTTTCAAAAAACATTTCCTCAGAAAAATACTTGCTAGTCATGGCTGATTTGAATGCCAGCAGATATCTTGCCTTCACAAAGTGTTTTGCTGGGCTTGCAAATTGGCCGCCAGCCTCTGAGCAGTAAATGTCTATTGTTAGATTGATCAGTCACAAGCATAATTGGCATACTTAGTGGAAAGGGCTGCAACCAATGTATTCCTGGGAAACTCATTGTTTTCTAAGCAAAAAAGAGGTATAGACTTTGATCAGACATTATATAGAAGCATGTTTAGTATGTCCATTAGCTACTTTAACGCTCAAGACTAACTTTTAACTTTTCTTTCTTTCTTTCCTTGTAGTTTTAGCAGGATTAGCTGATTTATATAAACATTGAACCAAGCTAGCATAAGGCAGATTAGAACATCAGGAGAACAGAAAAAAAAAATGGATGAACAAGTGTATTGTAAGTGTATGTAAATATATTAACAAATATTTTTCTAATTAGATCACAAAAGTAACATAAAGTTAGATGATGTAAAACTTTAAAAGGTAAATGATATTAAACTTTGGAAATGGAAAAACATTGTTGTTTTTGTATACTGACAGTCTTTAAAACAGAATATGATGATGCATAGTTTGGATTTCAGAAGTTCCCCGAGGGGCAAAGCGATCCAATTCTTTTGCCTGATTTTATACGACAGAAAAAACAGTGCATTACTGTGAAGTGAAAATGATATTCATTATGTTTTTAAAAAAAACAAGCTGGAAATGTTGGCATGCATTTGTGTTAAGTTTTCTCTAAGCTGATATCTGGAAGTAAAATCCAAGTAAACAACTGCAATCAGAAGTATTCAGAGTCTGTATGTGTGTAATTTTATCTTAGCACTTGGTAGGGAAGTACAGTAGTCATAAACCACCTCAGACCTCAGAAGTGTAACACTGTTCTAAATTGGTTATATTATTATGTTTCTAAATGGCTGGAAACCTTGTATAGAAAGAGAACTAAATACCTCTGGAGATTGTAATAAAGCAAAGAGATCAACCTTATTAATGTCTGTCTAACTTTACTTTTCTAAAATGTGATAAAGCCAACTTTATACA
This sequence comes from Cyprinodon variegatus, assembly GCF_000732505.1. Taxonomy (NCBI): domain Eukaryota; kingdom Metazoa; phylum Chordata; class Actinopteri; order Cyprinodontiformes; family Cyprinodontidae; genus Cyprinodon; species Cyprinodon variegatus. Next base: position 173,662 of record NW_015150532.1, read on the forward strand.
CCAGTTTCATATCTTCTTTCCCAGGGTTGAAATTATTTCTCTCTGCATTTTTAGGAACCTTTGTCGATAAACCAGATTCCTTTTACATCTTGTTTGTTGTTGCAACAAAGACAATATCACATGACATAAACTAAAACCATCTTTGATTTGTGCAGATTTTACATGGTATCGTGTAAAAATTGCTTCTGTAAAATTGGTCAGTACTTGTCTTTGAGAAGTTCTAAAATTATAAAAACCTAACCTCAAATGTGCAAAACTGCACCAGAGTCATCGGTAAACATTTCCTGTTTTTTTTATGTTAACTGTATTTTGAATTGTTTATATTTACCACCAATCAAGTTTTTCCGATTCAGAAAAAAAAAAAGAAAATTAAAAAGGGCATCTTAGCTTCTTCTACTGATTTTAAAGGTAAAGTAGCAGCTAGTTAAAATCATTTTATTGAGTTATAATCAGCAAATGTGACCACCTATCTAAAGCCTGGACTTCTTTGTTGTTTGATGGTCTTAAGCACATGGGTGTATATTAACAAAAAATTTTGCATAATAAAGTAAAAAAATTCAAAATTGACCTCAGAGATGGAACTGGTGCTGCCATGAAATCTATGAAGGGGTTTAAAGCCATGAATGACTTTGAATCCATCATTCAGTGGGAAACTGCCAGTTTTCAAACAATTGAATATTTGAGCTGATAATAAACATTTAATATTAATTATTAGCCCAAATATGTTAATGTAAACTTTATTTCTGTAGCACATCTAAAAACATCTACATCAAACTGCTGTACAACAAACATTTTAAAGTGCAACAAATTAGCAAAAAGATAAATACAAGTTACACAAACATTAAAAAATACAGTATATCTTGAATACAAAATCTCCATTACATGCTCTAGAGTCTAGAGGTATCAATCCTTCAGTTAAATTATATATTTTATAACAGAAAAAATATTACTAAACAGTCAAGTCTCTCTGGAAGAGTTTTCAGGAGCATGATTAACCATTGAAATAGTTGCACCTAAACGAACCACAAAATATCTTGAAAATGTCCTTTAAAGAGATACTAAATTAGGTACTGCATGCTTGACCATAATGCACATCACCATTTAAAGAAACCCAACACATTTGTACAAACAGTCTTTTCAAGTGTCACAGCACAGTGTTGAAGGGCAGATGGCTTTTCGTCATAGACACATGACTGGGGAACCTTTTGAACATTGAGCAAACCTCATAATCCCCAGCAAAAAAAGATTTCCAGTGTGACATGTGTGGCTACTAGCTTTCAGTTGACACTTGACTGAACCTGGGTCATCAGCACTGCAACCATCTCAGATACAGCCACAGCTTTCCAACTGAATGATTGGAAAATAAAAGAGGTTTTGCAGTGGCTCAGTCAAAGTCCTGACCTCATGCTGCTTGAGATGATGAGACCTTTAGAGAGCTGCATGGAAACGTAGTTCTGCAAGGCTCAATAAACTAAACAACTCATGGAAACAACTGTAGTCCATAAATCCTTCAAATTTTATATTTTGCTACAATAGAGGTTAGATTAAAATAATTTTGGATACTTTTTCAAACAATCCTGATATACAGGCATAGCACTTTATTATCAACTATTATTAACTGAGAGTCTACTATCTTGTGAAGATTTCTTAAACTCTTATGCCATGAGCATATAGAATTGTGACCCGAGGTCACATTAGTACTTTTTAAGCATTTTTATTTTATTTTCTGTTTTAAGTAACTTCTCATTCTTTATGTCTGTTCAGATTCTGTGTAAGTCAGCTACAGTAGAATGATATTCCAATGCTGAAGGCTGAGATGACCTATGGTAGCCAGAGAGGGTCTACCATCACCTCACATGGTAATACTGTGGTGTGGAGGAAAAAGGCAGGAAACTGCAGCTTGAGATATTTGAAGAGGCCCCTCCTGGCAGGGTGTAGCCTTTTTGGATAAATTGGAAAACATTTAGTAGTTCTTTTTGCTGTTTCTCCAGCTATAGTCAAGAGGAAAGCAGGCCTAAGAAAGAAGGTAAAGACTTCCTCTGTAATTTGAGTTTATATCAACATCAATGGAATAAAATCTGGTTAATACTTAAAGATGTTTCTTTCTTTTGTACACTATTCGAGAAAAGTTGCTAATTGGATTGGGGCCGGGTAATCAAATACACGTTCGAACAGCACTGGTGTAACAAAAGTTTTTTTTCTTAGATAGGGGCTAAGAGTAAGAAAGAGAACTGGATAGATGAACATTTTTTAAACATAGACTTTAAAACCTGAATAGTTTGTGATGTGGAAGAAACTGTTGTGTAAGACAGGTTTTTAAATGTTTTATAGAAGTAAAAACATTTTTCCACAGCTGTAGACCCCAAACATTTAGTAGCATTTAAAGGATATACTGTAAATAAAAGCAGTAAATACTCCTCTTTCATAGACTGAAATTCAATTAAAAATTATTTATTAATCTTATAGGGACGTTAACTGTTGGTGTAACTATTACTGTTTTTTCAAGGAGTTTTTTTAGATGTTCTTATAGGCAGGAAGAATCTGTGTCATGATTTTCTAAAGACATCTGACCCACATGCAGTAAACCACTCAGAGAACCAGGGTAAAAGTTTTAACAGGTTCATTGATAAGGTTAGCGGGGCTTGGATTCAGGAAACAGTGTGCTGGTGAACCGGAACTGGAAGAGGGAAGGGAAGCATCAGTGGTTAGTTCAGGATCCGT
>NW_015150532.1:176522-196064 GCF_000732505.1 Cyprinodon variegatus
CTTTCCTGTTATCCCAACAGATGATGACAAGATATCACACTCTCCACAACATACTTATAGCAGATAACACTCAGAGTCTTAAGCTTCCCCACAAAGTAACGTCTGAATGCCCTTATGTCTGCAGCTGGGTCTGTTTTCCAGGTGAAAACAGACTTTTACAACAATAATCATTCAAAATTGCCCTTCCTAGTCAAACGTCAGTGGAATGGCAGGCAACTTCCCTGCAATGGTCAGCAGAATCCCCTCCAACTTCCAGCCTCTTTAGGGAACCCCTCCTTCTTCTTGGTGTGCATATTCTATTCTCCACCATTTCACTGAATTACAGGGTCTGACCAGGAGATGATGCTTCTCTTTAGATCTTAATGTCCACAAATTATGAGAGAAAGAATATTTTAGTACGAAGACTGATGCTTGAAAATGAATGATAGGGGACCAGCCAAGGAACAGCCAAGGTTCCATCAAGGAAAGTAGGAAAATTTTGAATGGCTACTACTGTATGCTCCTCCATCATCTCCACTCATCGTAAATCTGTTGGACCTTTTCCTGTGTCTACTAAAATCTACAATCATCTCTCTTGTTTTATTCACATTCAACATGAGATGATTGTTTCTGCATCATGCCGCAAAGTGGTCCATTAACTCTCTATCGTCAACTTCCTGTCTCACTGATACAACCTGCAACTGCAAAGTATTTCTGCAGATAATACAAAGTGCAATCTTTTGGAACAGCTGTGGGTGAATGTGGATCTAGGGGTTAAGGTTTTAAAGTGGTTGGTACATTGCAGTGCAGTATACTAATTTAGTCAATTTAATGTGTGAATAGATGAAATATTGATGAGGTATTGATCAAAGTTTGTCATAGTAGTTTGAGAAAATGTGGAAAAGTTCAAGGTGTGAATATTTATGCAAGGCCCTGTACATCTTCCTGTCTTATTTGGCTTTGGTAATTTATCTGTCAAGCCTGAAGTGTGTCTGCTTGATTTATTTATTCATTGCTCACAGAAGCAACATAGGATGCACCCAAAGGTCAGACATTACAAAGGGAAAGAGACATCAGTAGCGTGCATTTTGATAACATGCACCTAGGGTGTGCACAGTGTACAAATAGTCAAAGCATCTGGCCTCTATCACCTACAGAAAAAACAGTTAAGTGTCACAGAGTGAAGGGAAAGGGAATAAAACTCAGGAAAGGCTAAAGCAGATGATCATTAAACACAAGAAAGATTTACAGTCCTATTATCAATTTTTTGTTTGAGTTGTGATTTCAAAAAATATGAGACATGTACACCTGTACGAAGTTTGCTTTTTCTGCACTATCTATGAAATTATATAAGTTATAGATAAAAAAGGGTGCTGGGCAGAAATTATTTGCTATGACCTAAGTATTGATAAATCTGTTTTTTCCAAAATTAAAGTTTTTATCAAAAGTCTTAATCAGAACAAAAACAAACAAAAACAGAACAACAAACACAAAAACAAAGCATAACCACTGTTTTAGGATCTATTCCAAAACCATGGTTATACTGTATGTTTATATACATTAATTCTAGCAAAGAATGTTCCTTTAACTTTAAGCTTTGAAGTTTTTATTGGAAGCTTTGTGTGAAAACTACAACATTAGTCTTCCATGACCAAAACACAAATTAAATGAATGTTTTAGTGAATTAATGAATAAAAACTATATTTCAGATAAACCACTAAAACTATACAAATATTATAATGACTGACATTTGTAATTTTTATATTTATGCTTTATTGCCTAGGCCTATAAAGGGTGGAGAAAAAGTGAAATGTACGTATCCATACCTTAACCTTCCAATAGTCCATATCGCATACAATATTCTTGATTCTTATTCTATTTAACCTATGTGTTCATACTGCCCCAAAAGGCCATTAAGTGATTAAAAAATACATTAATTTACATATAAACAGATACATATCTACAGGTGGCCACACACACCTTCTTTTATACAACTGTTACTTATAGACCACATGAAAACCAATGCAAAAATATGTATACAGTGGTCTCTAGTTTATTGCGGGGTTCGGTTCTAAAAAAAAGCCCTGCAAACCTAATTTTAAAACATAATTTTATGTAATTTTGAATGCTCATATGGTAAAATATGCTACAGTTGCTCTTATGGCACTGTGTCCTCAATAAGATTGTTTTCCACAGGCTTGGGTGTTCGTATCTTTTACGAGTGAGGAACATGGTTTATTGGGAGTTGCTGCAGCTCCTTTTTGGGTGACAATGTTCATATATGCTGACATGCAACTTTCGATGATATTATTGTATTACAGAACTATAATGAGCAGTATATCAAGGGGTCCCACTCTTGTACAACTCACTAAATTTCATTAGCCTTTCTGACCATGCTTGACAGCGATCGAGTTTTAGTTTAACCTCCTCCTCTTCTCCAATACTTGTGTCATATTCCTCCTCTTCCTCATCTTAAAGGCTTGAACGGATTATACTTTGCTCACTGAGTTGAATCTGTGATCTGAATCACTGATGGGAATTTTTGGTGGCAAATATTCTATTTGCATGCCAACAAATGACAAATTAGCAGCATGGCCTTTTATTCCCGCTTCTGCATAACAACACGCAGTATAGTGACCCTTGTTGAGTATTAATGGTGCACTGGTCAGAATATATCAAGTATGCTGTTCACACACAGGTCACATTTGAAAACATAAGATACATATCGGATTCAGGACCACATAGCCAAGTGGCCTGGGGTACATTTGAAAAAAAAAAGAGATCTGTGTTGTTCAGACTGTCATGAAAAAAATCTGATACAGGTCGCATATTGGGGGGAAAAAATGGATTTGTGTCACTTCTTTCGTTGTGAGGTTTGAAACTGTTCGGGATGCTTCTCAGATAGTGTACAAAAAAAAAGGAAACATATTTAAGCATTAACTGAATTTATTCCAGTCATGTTTCTCAAAATCATTGATACAGTATAAGAACAATTTGGAAAGGACGATCTCACCACCTTTCTATCAGGCCTGCTTTTTTCTTGGCCATTAGCTGTTGGTAAAGCAGAATGGCTGATAGTTCCTACATGCTTTTCAGTTTTTAGCCAGCCTTTTGAATTATCCTGATGGCTCTTTTCTGCAGCATCCACATTGGTTTCAGTGATTTCCTTTAAGTGTTACTCTGGACTTCAACACAAAATCTCAGATTAGGTAAAATCAGTGAACAGTCGAGAATGTGTTATGCTTTATCTTTGGGTTCAAGAGTTGATAAAAAAAAAAAAAACCCTGTCCCATTTGTCACATATGCAGGAAAAAAGGATTGTGTTTGCAGCAGGAAGCCCTTGCAAAGACACACTGCAATGCCTAGCAATGAATACACATACCATGCCAGCTTCTTACCATTGCAAAGTCACCATGAGTAACGATTGAACTTAATCATTTCATAACTGCAGCCAAAAAGTGTATTTGTTGTTAGATATGGTTAACTTAAATGTTAAGGCTTTAAACTTGTTGTCATGTGTTATTTTTGTATGAAGATTTATGTTGCATTGGATTCTAAAAAGTGTCCAATTGGTTGTTTAATGTAATGCATCTGACATAGCTTTTTAATCACAACCAGCAAACATTATTCTTGCCCAGTCTTTGAATGATTTAGGCCTTAACATGGATTTGTCTTTGGTTACCTTAAAATAATTTCACTGACCTAATGTATATCTTATTATAAACAAGTTAATTGCCTGAGGTCTTCACTTCACTATCTTCAAACACAACTATGTCTTGTTGAGTTTCAAAGAATATACAATGTGCTAATTGACAGAGAGGGACATTACATCATTTTAACATAACATTTCTACTGGAAGGTTGGCAATTGTTCCAGTGCTAATTTTGCTTAATTAAACAACATTCAGTTTCTTCCGTGTATAAGGAAGTCAAATTAAAGATTTTTGCAAAAGATTTTGCAAATTTTTTTTGTCATCTTTAGATATATGCATTATCATCTTTTGCAGTTTATCCCCAATTAGGCTATGTTTAAGGTTCTACATTTGCATTATGTTGTTATTCACTTTGCTCTCTTCATTCTAACCCTCCCTCTTCTCTCCCCCCTCCCTCTACATCACTCCTACCCTCTCCTCTGTCGCTGACCTTGAGAGGGACCACTGCTGCCTTGCAACTCAATACAAGCAAAGCTTTAAGGAATGCTCATGCAAGACGTGACCCTGTAGATCATATGAATTTATGGTCCATAGGTCTTATACATGAGCCCATCCTGAGCCCTGATTCATCTCGTCACTTTGGTCACTCAAGATTCGTGCTTTAAAGGCTTAACTCACTGCCTTTTGTGACATGATACAGGAAAAGGAAATTTATCTGAGATGATAGGGGGAGGGAGATGGAAGGAAGTGGTGTCCAGGAATAGATTGTGAGAACCAAATCATGATGCAATGCCAGAATTTTGAGGGAAACTGACAGGAGTCGAATTAGGTGCATGTCCTTGGATGTTGTCCCGACTTTGAGCCAAAGGCCCCTGGTGGCATTCTGGGTGCCATATACTTCTCAAAATAAACACTACATTTCACTTATGGTTTTAAGTTATGTCATGATGCTGGAAATTATTTAAGCCAACTGCATCCCAATAGGACCGTCCTATCATTTCAACAAAAATAGCTTGTCCGTATTTCTGCCAATCAAATGGAATTTCTTTTATGGTTTGTGTTGGCTTTGTCCTGGACCTCCACTACTCCTAATGGTGGAGAGCTTTAATAAATCATGTAGTTGCCAGCACAACTGAATAAATCTTTTCTTTTTCTTTTTTTATAGATACATTAATCATTTCTGCTACAGTTCTTCTAGCCCTGGAGAATGTTGCTCAAGGGTTTAAACACAGACAATAAGAAGTTTATACTTAAAATCAGGATGGACAGAGAGGATGAATTTTTTTATAGAATGAAGCAAGAAAAATTAAAAAGTTATATCCACTAATAGTTTTTTTTTTTTTATTCCCCCTTTCAACATGTGATCAAACCAAATCCTTTTTGTATCTATCAAAAGATTACTTTTATGCTGCTTGTCTAATAAGAAAGTTTTGTGACATTTTTTTTTTGTGTGTGGTTCAAAAGTTCCTGTTTTTTCTGTCATTTGGGCAAAAATAAGTCATACTATCTGGATCAGGATGAATTTAGAAATAATTTGAAAGCTCAATATAAATATGTTCAATCATTCTATAACAGCTTTTGGTGTTTGTTTCATGTGTTGTCATAAATTTGGTGTTAAATTGAAAAAAATTAAATGTTGCCTTCTTTCCTCACATTGTTCCACTTTGTGTAGTGGACTACTACAGCTGAAGATATACCCCCCATGCTTAATAGTTAGGACAGTTTTCTTATGTTTAAAAAAATACTGCAAACCTCAATCTTTTCTTTTGTGAATGTGGCTTAATCTTTGTTTGTTTTGGACGATAAAACGTTTTCTCCAGAAACTATGTGTCATGTCCTGGTGGCAATATGCAAAATTCAAACTCTTTTTTCCCAACATTAGCAATTCTCATTGAAATCAAACATATTCTTTTCAAGAGAGATCTGAAATGAAGAGTGAGAAATAGGGAAAGACAACAAAACTCATAAGCCAGGCTTAGTTGGCCAAGTCTGGCTTATTTTGTTATCATTTGGGTTCATAAAGCTGGTTTTTCGCTTTGGTACTGTAGCATTTGACCCGTTAACTTAGTCTGATTGGAACCAGGTTTGGAGATTGCTAAAATTTGAACCCCATACCTTAAATCACCTTAAATTGAGACTTAAGCCATAGTGGAAGTGGGTCTGCAGTCACCAGTGCTATCCATACATTGCAGGCAGTTGGGAAGGAGCTTGAACAAGGAAGCAGTATGCTTTCTATAGCGCCAATGCAGTTAGCATAAAGACCTCTTGACTTCCTTATCAAATGCTACAAACTGTAGAGTTGAGCATGATCATTTGTTTGACAAAATGTATAGTCTCACCATGCTTCAAAGAATTTAACAAAAATTTTATAAAAATAATAAACTGTGTGACGTATGCTATTGTTCTCACCTTCATATGTTTTGGGTTTTATAACAGAGAGCTTCATGCATTTGCTACGTTTGTGTAACCTGTTTTTTGTTGTTCTTTTTGTAGTTTAGCCTCAGGGAGGCTGTTGTCCAAATTTGACCAGCAATATTCATGTGTATGTCCACCACATTATGATGTTTCTAAGGCTGAAGGCTTTGCAGATTCCACAATCAGAGTTTAAAACTTAAAATTAGTTTGTTTTGCAGTTTGTTTTCACCTGTTGCAAAATATCATCCTACAGCTAATCTTACTAAAGGAATAAAATGTGAGGGGGATTTTTTATCCCCAGTTAGAATAGAACCAGAACTATGACTAAAATCGAAAAGGACTAAATTTTCACTACAATAATTTACATATTGTCATTAGGCTATAGGCTAATGCTTATTTGAATTGTTGCCAAATTGACACTGGTTAAACATCATTATATTTTGGATACGTCTCTGGAAATTAAATTTATGATGAAAAAGGTGCTAAGTTACAAATTCAATCTCTCAGCAATGAGCTACTATCCCCTTTCTCTTATTTTATAGATAGCAATTTTTGAACGTTTATTTTTCAATTAAATCAATGCCCTTCTGACTACTTCCTCCCAATGACATGCGATGCACGTTCCCACCTTGCCATTGTTTCTCAATAAACTCCATAATTAACTGCACAGTCTACTTATGAAAGCAACAACACTGACTAATTAAACCCTTTCTTGCATTAAGTATTCAGAATATGGCTTCCAAATTCTGAACTAATTTTATTAAATACCCTTCTCTTTAGGTTGCCATCCCCATGCGTACACCAATGTGGCCTTAATCCGACATTCCTAACAGTTCTAACCATTTCCTATGCCGTTGGGCGCGCAAAGAAAAGCAAGGGCTTCCAACATTGCAATATGGGACTTCCTGTTCTAAGGAAACTAAACGGATATATTCTGTGGTGAACGCTGCTCCAAGATGACACACAGAAAAAATGTGTTTGTTGTTTATTGTGGTTATAAAACTACATTATTGTATGGCAGTTTATTGACTCATGTATCTCAGTGACGTTTCTCTCATTGAAGTGTTTTTGGATCTCTGACCTGTTTTCTGTGCCCTGACTTAGCTGCCAGATTCCCCTCTAGACTGTATCTGGATCTCAGATCACCTGGCTCTGACCCTGGACCGACTCCTAGATTCCCCTCTGGATTGTCCACTTGATTATTCTGCATGTCTCCAGTCTCATAGACCTGACCCTGTGCATTCCCCTGAACCAACAAGTAACTGTCAAAGAGGGATTTCTTCAAACCTACCTGGAGGGATTCAGAAATTATTCAAGGTTAAACAGTGAAATCGCACTCTAACCGGCTTCTTTAGAAACTCTCAAAGATTGTCCCCAAACTGGGTTAAGGTTATTGAACCAGAATTCAACATTGGAAACTTTCTGCCTGGTCACTCAACTGTCCAATCTCCCTCTAGAAGTTCTGTTTGCTGACTCCTAGATGTGAAATAAGCCATGAATGAGGCTGTTACGTCTCTCTGTCCTGTGTATGGTATGTAAATGAGTAGTTAGAAGCTGTGATTATTGTTTCGGTGTGTGTGATCAATTTTATCATGCCATTTCTCTCTTTCTATATATATAAATGTTAGCTGAAACTCTTTGGAAATTTGGATTCATTAAAATTACCAAGCATTCAAGAGGTTGAATACCAGAGGCAAGGAGAATCCTTAAACTGAAAAGTCTGGCCACAGTTGGTGTACACAGAATACAAGTGGTTTTCACAAAAGCTGCATAGTCATTCATCACCGACAGTTTTGGTCTTTCGCTTTGGAAATTTTTGTGTTTTATGCTTGTGTTTTGCAGATAATATTTCACCTCCTTTGGGTTTCACCTTGTCAGCCAATATTTGAAAAAACAGAAATCTTCCTTTCCTTTTTGAAGCCCTCCTAACCTTTAAAATGTCCTGTTGGAACAAGTAGTCCTTGAAAAAAAACAAAAAAACAATTTACTCTGCTGCAAAAAATCATGAATGAAGTGTATTATTATACAGCGTAAGAACACAACTGACCAATGTCACAGAAAAAGATCTTTCCTTTTTTAGTTAAATCCTAAAATTTGTAGGCCTGAGTACAGAAGGACACTTTTAACCGATTTGTAATCAACTCAGGGCCACCAAGTTTTAAGCGTTTAACAAACTTGAAAAGATTGGAGGACGTGTTGCTCTTCACACAAAATTAGTGTGTGTGTGTCTGAAAGAGAGCCCCTTTCTAAATCAACAGCTTCAAAGCTGACTAGAAATCTTTACCTGCACAGAGAGACCACACTAAGGGGAAGAAAGCTATATTGTCAGTAGGGATAGTTATTGATTTTTTTTTTACCATAATTACTGTGCATGGTGTCAAAGTTATTCCATGCAATCTTTACCTGAAGTGTAAAGCATGGTGGTGGTAGTGCAATATTGAAAATTTGTTAAACCACCAGTACTACTAGAACAAACTTGTACAGGATCGGAAAACTTGTAGGTGTTCACCAACATTTAGCTCTTTAGGGTTCTATTTTTCTTTTGTGTTTTAAGTGTTATTTATCAACCTCATTATTTATTTTATTCTTCAGATAATGCATGTTTTTTTTCCCTTGTGCTTATTCTAATTTATGTTCTCTTGGTGTTACTTTATTAAATTGTTTCTTGTTTTATCCCATTCTGGTCATGTGTATTCTAGATGATTTACTGTAGATTTGCTACCTTTGTTGGATTCTCCCCATGGGTTGATAGTTTTAGCCCCTTTTTTCTTTGCCTCTGAAAAGTCCCAGGCCTCTCAAAGACGCAGGGCTTTTTAAACCAATTCAATAGAGTAATCACCAAGTAATTTCACTGTCCTTTGGCATTACACTCCAAGGTAGCAGTTGTGGTCTGATGGTAGCTTTTTTGAGAATTGCCTTGAATTGGTGAAGGGTTGTTGGTGTGTGCAGAAAAAAATATCCAATGTATCGTCTTTATAGCTGGGGCAGTAACTGGAGATGGTTTAAAATGTTGGTTTAAAATGTTGTTTTAATGCATAAATAGTAGTTTTAAGATGCCCTTTTAAATAAGAAAGTAGCCCCAAAAAACGTTTCAATACTGTAACCTTATTGGGAATCAGCATACCTTCATATATTTGTTGTTGTATTTGTAGTTTTCAGATGTGGATATCTCCATACTGACTGGCCACACTGGCTGCTCCCTTGATTGAGGGTTGGATTCGACTTTACTCTCCAAATGCTGCCTGAAGTCTGCGGTTTTCTTTAACATCACTCTCTACTTGTAATAGTTTGTAGAACCTTACAGTGAGATATGAACGACTTTGTGTTTGTAGTGGGATCCACGGTGGCACAGTTTGTGGCACTTTTGCCTTGCAGCACAAAGGTTCCAGGTTGGATTCCCCATTTCCCTCTGGGTACTCTGGCTTCCTCCCACAGTCCAAACACATGACTGTTAAATTGGTAAATTGGCATTTCTTAATTGGCTCTATGCACAACTCCATTACTTCCAGAAGTCGAGACAGCTCTTTTGTTTCCTGTCTTTTTCTACTGGATGGACTGATTAATCCAGGTGTACCTGATCTCAGTAGCCATGGCCAGACACACCTGAATTAATCAGTCCATTGTCCTTAGGTGTGTGTGTACATAGTTGTATGTCTTTGTGTGTCTCTGTGTTGCCCTGCGACAGACTGGCGACCTGTCCAAGGTGTACCCTACCTCTCACACTTAGACGTGCCAGAGATAGGCACTGGCTTCTTCCTGACAGAATAAGTTGGAGCACATGGATGGATGGATGTGTGTGTAGTGAATATCTGCACTTACCAAAATTAAAATTAGTAACATTTTTGACATGTTTTCTTGGTGTATCTGTCATATAAACCATGTCAACATAGTTTCAAACAGGAAACAGAGGGATCCAGGCTTCCAGGAATCCTCAGAGCTTGAAGGCAGGTTCAGAGTCCCATGCATCGAATAACCAGCTCAGACAGAAATGCACAGACACAGACAGGCAGAATCCAGCAGGAGCCCAAAGTAGGTTCAGACGAACAGATCAGATGGGTACAGAAAGGGCCAGTGGTTGAGAGGGAACGGAATCAGGAAATCAGAATCGCCAGGAAACGTTCTCACTACTTGTTAGGGAAAAAAACTCACCTGAAGACACTGGCTCCAGAATAATCTCACTGCAATGTGGACATGAACATTGAACTAACTAAAACTAACAAAAATAGAACCTAAAGACATCAAACAGGGAACAAACAGAAAGCAAAAAAAACAATGATCTGGCCCCGATAGCTGGAACTGAGCCTAATATAAAGTGAACAGATGCAGGTGAATGAGATCAGTGATGATTAGAGATGGGGCAGAGTTAGGCAGATGAGTGAAATGAACAGTTAAGGTGAGCTATCAAGGCAGATCATGACAAATATTTTAAATTCTTCTGGACTTTATGCAAATAACTGTATGAGGTAAGATTAGTTCCAGGCTTGTATGCACTTTTCAAAGCTCCCAATAATAATTTTGTGTGTCGTGCATGATCTACTTCACTGTCTCCCTCTTCTTTTTTTCCCCATGATATTAATTATTAGGAATGTACTTGTTGAATGATTATCTGTTTTAGTTCACTTTTTATTTTATTTTTATCTTTGCTTTTTCTTTTTTCTAGTTAGAATTAAAATCATCTCTGGCCAAATGCAGGTAAATGTAAAATATAACTTTAGCCTTAGACTTTTTTAGTGTTAAACAATAGGTTTTTGTTGCTCCAAATGGAGTTTGACAACAAAATTTCCATTACAAGCTAGACTGTGCGTATTGCTGTCTCCACAATTGCCTCATATGTCATAAGCCTGATTTAAATAATGTTCAAGCAGCGTTTCAGAGCAATGGAATCGGTGGAGAAGATGCTATTTGTATGGAGATAAGTATATACAGTGCCACAAAAAATATCTATCCACTTATAACTACTTTTTAAATATTTTATTTATGTGATTCCTTTGCCAAATTGTGGTCCTAATTTAGTCCAGCTCAATGTGACTGGACCAAGTTTAGTTCAGAGCAGAACTTAAAGTTTTATCATCTATTCCTGTCCAGGTCATGAAGTAGGAAAGGGTGGCTGGCCCAAACCTTCATATCACTTTGATCATAATTAATTGTAGATACTTTTCATAAAATATATAACATTTATGCAGGATGTTACAGACACCTTACATAATGTTCTACCTTTGTCTCTAAGGTATATTCTTCGAAAATCTAGAGATTTCTTAATTTTTTTTCAGGAAAATGTTAATCAAACATTTTACCTGGAAGTCTCCAATGAAAACTATTTAAGTCCAGGCTGTTTGTTCCAGTTCTGTCATCGTTACCAGGGCAGAGCTACCTCTATTCCGTTCTCAAACTGCAAAATGTTATGTTGAGATGCTTCAACTTTGCTTTACTCTTGGTCTGTTTCATACTGTAATGATTTAGCATTTAAAGCTTGGATGTTTACATATTGTCATGATTTTACTTAGGTTCAGATCCAAATGCAGAAGACCAAACAGGGAGACCAGGGAAAAGGTTTACAGGTTTTATTGAAGAGATAATTCAGAGAGAAGTGTTGCTCTGTACACTGCTCAACCGGAACTGAAAAGTGAGGGGAAGACACAGTGGTTAGTTCAGGCTCAGTGGAAATTTGACTCGTGAACTTGGAGAAGAGGATTTGGTTGCTGACTCACGTTTCCCGAGAAATTGTTGAATCCTTGACTCCAATCTGTATGCTGTAGTTCCAGTGTTTGTCTATTCGGTGGAGGGCGGAACAGGGTTTACCCAGAATGCGGTTGTTATACCTGTAGGTGAACGGAGAAACTGNCTGCAAAATGTTATGTTGAGATGCTTCAACTTTGCTTTACTCTTGGTCTGTTTCATATTGTAATGATTTAGCATTTAAAGCTTGGATGTTTACATGTTGTCATGATTTTACTAAGGTTCAGACCCAAATGCAGAAGACCAAACAGGGAGACCAGGGAAAAGGTTTACAGGTTTTATTGAAGAGATAATTCAGAGAGAAGTGTTGCTCTGAACACTGCTCAACCGGAACTGAAAAGTGAGGGGAAGACACAGCGGTTAGTTCAGGCTCAGTGGGGAATTTGACTCGTGAACTTGGAGAAGAGGATTTGATTGCTGACTCACGTTTCCAGAAAAGTTGTTGAATCCTTGACTCCAGTCTGTATACTGTAGTTCCAGTGTTTGATTCGGTGGAGGGCGGAACACGGTTTACCCAGAATGCGGTTGTTATACCTGTAGGTGAATGGAGAAACTGACTGCCACTCAGTTTTCCTGCGGTACATGAACAGGTCGTAGTGGAGAATAACCCCTTTCTCAGTGCGAAGCTCAAACGATCTCTTGGGGAAAGTGGATCCAAACCTCCTGTTTGAACCCAAGCTCAGTTTGTAGCTCAGTTGATCCTTCCAGGGAGTGAAGGTCCGAAAAATCCAGTTTGCAGGATGACTTCCTGCCAAGAGGCAAAGACAAAAAACAAAGTTAAAACTCAGGTTGACTAGAACTCAATTTGACTCAGCAAAACTCAGCTTGGCTAGAGTACCCAAAACTGGCAAACACTCTGGCGTTGAGGTAGTGGCAGTCAGCAGCTTAAGAACGCTCCGTTAACGAGGAAACCATCAGCAGGTGTGTGAGGAGGCGGACCAGAGCTAGGTGCCTAACACACAGACAGGAGTCCGGACACATGTAAAGTTGGGGATTTTTGGTAATCAAAATCAGATAGCTTACACTATTACATTATATCATTTGACTTTATGTCAGAGACTGTATTTCAAAGCTTTTGTTAAATTTGTTATTGTTCCATTGTTCATTTAATATCTTTATTAAAATACTGGATGCAGTTAGTGAGAAAGGTGCTCTTCTATATGTTGTTTGCAAAAGAGACATAGGTTTAAAAATTTAACTTTTCTAGAACTAGCAACAACCATTTCGCTACAACAATACATCTTGTTTTGTAAACCAAACATATGCACATAATTATTAAATAAATAGATAATGGTAGTGTTTTTAATTTTTAGCCATTAACATTTTATGTATTTTTTCCCTCCTTACCACAATGCTCTTAAGTAAAATAGCTCAGGCAAGATTTGCTCAATAGTGTTCAGATTGTTCAAATAAACTGAGTACAAACTGTTCGATTTATGCTTGACAAAACCAACTGATAAACTACTAGGGTTTATTAAATTAATCTAGTGAAAAAATATATCAGACTAAGGAACAGAGTTCTGGAGCAAAGTTGCTAAAAAGTTCTAAAGCACTGTAGGATAATAAAACACTGTCTGAACCTTTAAAGATGACACAGAGCTCCGTTTGTCAGTTTGGATGGATCTAAATACAAGACAAGCCTAAAAGAAAGTCTGCTCGACGTGACAAAAGATTCAAGACTTAGATAGCATTTCAAAGGTGACACTGGACACGCTGTTAAAGCATATATACTTAAGCATTGTTTTCTGTTTAATTATGAAATAAATTCCATAAAAAAATATAATTTGGACTTTGTAAAAATAAAAAAAGTTAATGAATTCAACAAGTGTATGTCCATTGGTAAGTCAGTGTGCTTGTGAGAAAAGAGACAGACGAAAAACAACCTCTGTGGATGGATTTGCAGTATTTGAGGACTCTTTGTGAAGACACACCAGCTTACTTTAGACAGAAGACTCTGATTTTAGTGGTTCTTGTTTCAAACTTTCTCAGGAGAGGGGGATGAAATATAAGAAATGCTGCATAAAAACATGGGGAAATTGATGTTCCAGCCAAATCCCCCCTTCCCTGGTGTTAGAGTCGTGCAGACACGGTCACACCTGCCACAGGCAGAAATGCTTGAGATGCACGCTCATATTCAGACACAGCAAACAAGAGACTCTATCTCTACACACTCAGAATTCCAATGCCTCGTTATAACGGCACTTTCTGCAAAAAGCCAGTCATGTTTGTAGAATAAAGTGTTGTCCTGTCCTTGATGAGTCTCTTTTGAGACTACTGAAGCACATTTTCCTGCAATAGTAACAGCTTCAACTTGTTTTAAGAGAGAGAAACTTGACACAAGTGATAACAGAACTGGAGTGCAGGTGATATATTCAAGATCAGATAGAAGAGAAGATTAAGGCCGGATTAAAATTTTGCCTTCTATAAATACATTGTTATTTGAACCAATGATTTACATTACTTTTGCTTTTTTTTCCACAATGAAATGTTTCAGATCAACAAACAATTTTTAAGATGAGAAAATCAACCTGATTAAATAAGAAAAAAAATAAAATGTTCAAATGATTTCCTGTAGCCATTTGAACCTCTCTGGAGTCATGTTAAAGAAGTTCTGTTTCACTCACAATATTAATCTAAGTGATTATTTATGCAAGTGTGAAAAGGCTGTAGAGAGATTAGTTCCACCCATTTGTTCCAGTTGTTCAAACAATCCAGCTCCACAGCCCAGACTGGGGGCTATTTAACTGGTTAAAAGAACAGAATGAAGGAAAAAATTAGACAGGGTTTTATTTTCTGGACCTGGATTAGCCACCTATGCTATTATGAAGCACAAAAAAGATATAACTTTCCTAACTTGCTTACACTCAGTGTTCATAATCTGGCAGTTGGATTAAGAGTTAACACAAATGAAATCAATGATTGATGTCTATGGTGAAACCCACTATTAAACAATAATATGCAATAATAAATTGAATTCCTAGTTCTCCTTTCTAGCAGAAAACACAAGAAACGTCTAGACGCACTTGGGTTATTCAGATTAACAAAGCAAACAATAGGCTCACGTTTTAAATTATTTTTATTAGAGGTGTATTTTATGTTGCTTCCTCTTTTGCACCACCATTTGCCTCATTGGGGACAAATATATTGATTGATTGATTGATTGATTGATTGATTGATTGATTGATTGATTGATTGATTGATTGATTGATTGATTGATTGATTGATTGATTGGTTGATCGACTGAGCAGAAACTGAGTGGCATATTATTAAATATGTTTTTTCTTTTGTTCAGCACAAAATAATATTAATCAGTAATTTGTGCCTTTGCTTTAAAGTGGGAACAAGAGGAGTTTTTGCTCCTCTCACCAATTAGAAAGATGCCTCTACTAAAAGCTTATTTAGTAATAAATATGATTATAATCAATGCACTTTCCTTTTAATTATTTTAAATTTAATCCTGAAGTATGATGGTTATAATAAAAATAAAAGGAATCTATGTAGTAATTTAGGGAAAAGGTGAGAATTCAGGATGTGTTGGCCCTTACGCAAAACACATGACTTGTTCAAAAACACATAAAACAACATTTTTGTTAAGCATTTCGAGAAATGCATAAAGCAATAATAATTTTATTATCTTTTAAACATTTTAACTTTATATTCCCAACTATAACACGATCATTGACTGTATGATTCATAAAATCAATAATATTGTTGGACAATAATGGACAAAAACTGAAGATAAGGAAAAAAATTATTTAAATAATAAAGGCTTACTAAGTCCATTTCGAATCAAATAAACTTAACTCTTAATTAAAAAGCAGCTTGACACAGTTTAATTTTAACAGAATCATATCTTTTGAAAATTGGAAGATCATGCAAAAATGCATTTGAAATGTTTTGATTTGTTTTCTGTGTACAAATTTTTTTTACCAATAACCTTTGGTTAATACTTAAAATAAGCAGATAGTAGAGCAAATAACACCACAAACTTAAACTTTTTATGCCTCAGTTAACAATTTAACTTTAATAGTCAAAGACATTTCTAAACAAATTGATTTGTAACTGTGACTTAAAAGAGCTCAGGGTTTCAGCACTTCTACAATTGTCTAGGAGTTTGTTTCAGATAATTGAAGCTTAGGAACTTAATGGTGCTTCTTTATTATAAGTTCTAGGTCTGGGTGTACAGAGTAGGCTGGAACTAGAAGATCTGTCCTGAGAGGTTGATGACAACCTGACAACAAATCTGTCATGTATTGGGATGCTGTTCCATTCAGTGATTTACAGTATATAGACTTTTCTATACACAAAACAGCGGAACCAGTTTCAGGTGACAGGAGCTCTGCGGGCTAGAAAGGGAGAGACATAGTTAGATGGAGCTTAGTATACTTGCAGAGGTTTAACTGGAGAAGGCTGACTGTGTGGGCGAAGCAGTCCTTGGGGGTTTCTAAGTGTCTGGGGATCCCAGGACATCATGAGGAATTGGTGGAGAGTGAGCAGACGGGAGGTCCAGCGAGGATGGCAGTGGAGATGAGCAACCAGAGTTATTTCCAGATCCAGGTAGCCAGCTTGGGAATAAACCTGAAGAGGAAGTATGACAGAATTTAACAGGATGTAGGATACAACTTCGGGAAGTACTAAATCTTTACTTAGAATCTTTTCTTAGAAAGTTGACTCTACCAACTTAGTGGAATTATCAGGCACGGAATAGCTCTCTTGCTCCTCCTTTAAACGTTGCAGCTGATGGTGATAATGCAAGTGTTTCATCTGCTACAGGGCTACCATGTCTTCTAACCCCAATCACACAGGCTCACACCAGGATCATGACAGAACCTCCCTCTAACAGGCAGTCCAGAAGACTCTGACTGGAGGCAGGCCTCATCAACGAATGATGAGATCCTATGGACTATACTACACAGTGCACAAGGTACAGGACACCACGACCCGGTAGGCAAACAGCCAAGATCTTTCTGGACTTCAACTTAATGTCTCTCGCAGAACGCCAAACCTCCTGTCCTGGAAACATATTAAGGTGCAGGGTGGAGCCTCCTGTCTCAAATGTGTTAATTCCGTCAGTGCGATTGAAGGCAGGAACAACACTCTTCCTCATGTATCTGTGAATGTAAGACTGGACTGAGGTCACAGGACCAATATGTCTAAAGGGTGGCTTAAAATTTTATTATCTCACTGGGGATTAATGTTCATTTTCCCAAAGCTTTAAGAGGTAAAACAGTTATCGGACTCGAGTGGACCACCCAGGACATCTCAGGAGGAAAACAAATCTGAAGTCAATCAGATAAATAGTACAGAAGGTAGAAAAAGAGCCAAGAAAATAATTTAAAATAACTTAAAGCCATCCAAGCTTGTTACTTTTTGATTGCACCATCTGTTGGATTTTGGAACTACAATGAGTTTCTTGTAAGTGCATCCTGGAGTTTGTCGATATTCCTTGGTCTGATGAGATTAATACATTTCATTACTTCCCTAAAGACCCAGAAAGGAAAGCATGATGGGCAATCAACTAAAATTAGCAGAGTTTGCAGTAATCATTTCCTAAACAGTTAAGTGTTATGCTTAAATTTTCTTTTTAATTTTTGTTTTCATTATGACAGGTGTGTAAATTCCCTCTGACGTTAGCATAAAAGCAAGGGGAGAGGTTAATCTTTTAACAAGCATGCAGGGTTTCCCCCCGGCATTTTATAAGTCTGGAGGGCGGCCAGGCTTCATTCAACCCCCTATTAGAATAAATGGCATCTTTGTATTTTAAATGTGCTGATAAATCAAAGTGACAGTGAGGTTCCAGTCCAGGAGAACACCCCTGTCTGAAAAGCAAAATGTTAGCTGTTATTATAGCCCGACTCATAGTATGTAAACGATGCTCCCTTCCTTCCAGCTACACAACGCAGCACTCCGCCCCATCTAACGGTACAAACAAAAACCGAAAAGTATGGTTGGCAATTCACCAAATAATTATGTTCTGGTAGGTGAAATCGGGAATGTACCATGGATAGCAGTCTTCAATCGGTAAAAACAAGCTAGAAGGCAAATTATAGGGATTCTGCAAATTATATAGATTCTGCAATGCAGTGCTGTTTTAACTCCCCATATAAATGTTCAATATATTTAGACAATGTTTGGTGGCAGATCCATGACTCATTTTGTATTACAACTCTAGTAAATATCTCGCTCTATTATTGCGCCGCACATATTTGGTTTTGATCCTGTCCAGCCTGATGGCGTAAACAGATAATCAGGTGACTGCACATCCGCTATAGCAGGANTTTAAGCTACAACAAGGGTGACCCCAGTGCCTGATTAATATAACATTTCTGATGTCCATAACAACACACAGGCATAAAAAAAATCACCAACTACCCACCTACACTAAAAAAATATCCGCCCGACCCGTTTATTTTTATTTATGTGTTTTTCACCCGCAAAAGAGCATTTTAGCGGGTGACCCATCGGGGACCCATGGGTACCCAACCCGTTGCAGGACTCTAGTGGGCGTATTCAACACAACGGAGCTGTGAACTCAAAGTAGACGGCTGCAAGAAGAAAGACACCTAAGAGTGGCTTTCAGCTCCTGGTCCTGGTTTATCCATTTGTCTGAGGGTGAAGACCAGAGCTCAGAGCAATCTTGGCTAATAATATACAGCAAAACTCCCCCCAAACCATTGAGACAAACTGTAGACCCTGGTCAGAGAGAATCTTTACAGGTATCCCGTGAAGCCTGAAGATGTGTGACCAACAGGTGAGCTGTTTCTAAGGTGGAGGGTAATTTCCTTGAGGTAATCAGGTGACAAGCCTTGGAGAAGCTGTCCAGGATGGTAAGAAAGGTGGTTAACCCCTGGAGGACAGGAACCCAGTTACAAGGTCAAGTGCTATGTTGGCCCATGAACTTTTGGGGATGGCCAAGGGTGGTAAGAAACCACTGGGAAGTTGAGTTGCGGTCCTATTGCATGCACAGGCATTACCAGCCAAAACATATCCCTTGAAATTTCTATACAATGAGGGCCACCAAAAGTACCATCTGAGCAAACCCAATGTGCTCCCAAAACCTGGAAAACCATGGCCCACGAGCCCAATAAAAAAGAAAGACCATACTGGGCACATAGATGCAATTAGGTGAACCAGTGTTTGGGTCCACTCAGGATCGGATTGCTGAGCCTGGAGAACCTTGTTTCTTATGTACCATGAAAGGCCTTCAAACATGCATGAGCGAGGGATAATAGTTTCAAGGTTGGTCTTGTAATCAGAAGAAAATGGTCTTGATGGAGTGTTTGGTTTAGTATTTTCTGAGCCCGGCCAGTAAGAGATGAGTAAAAACCATTGAGGATCATGACTGTCTTGGGTTAGGGGCTCAACCTCCTCCACAGTAGGTACCACAAGTTATTATGGTCTGTCTAAATAACAACAGGATGCATGGGCCCCTAATGTTGATGCTCACAATGCCTCTTTCCTTGAAAAAAAAAGATTAAAATGCTATAAAAGTTGTAAAATGCAGTGGTGTCAGGCGTGCATTAAATCATTATTTTTTGTCAAAAAATCCTCTATGGCAGCATCTATTTGTGCACTCGAAGCTGTGGTCCCAAGATATCCTTACAAAATCTGCTTCTGATACTATCAAAACTATCCAAAGTTAGATTTTTCCTGCTTAGGAAGACCTGATTTTGACAATCGAATGCGCATAAATTATATCATACCTTTGATGGTTCATTTATAGAGAGAGAGAGAGAGAGAGAGAGAGAGAGAGAGAGAGA
>NW_015150532.1:197573-204064 GCF_000732505.1 Cyprinodon variegatus
CACATATTTGGTTTTGATCCTGTCCAGCCTGATGGCGTAAACAGATAATCAGGTGACTGCACATCCGCTATAGCAGGAGTCTCAAACTAGAGTCAGCAGCTCTAGCACTAACTGGAAAATTTGTCATGTTGGGCTTCAGGTGCCTAACGCACATGCAGGAACACTCAGAGACTGGGGAAAAGTTCAAAGATTTATTGAAGTAAAGCACAATCAATAAACAGATCCAGGGTTATCAGATCCATGACTGGTCACGAGTGGGATCACTGAAGAGGGGGACAGAGGTGTTAGTGGATGTCCAGATAATTTGCAGGATGAAAGTATGCAGGTCTGTACCTGTTAAGGAGTTTGAGCTGAGCGGCAGAGGGGGGGACCAGGAGGGTCCAGGCTGTTGGCAGGCAGAGGGCTTGGCGGAGGCAGAGCTTGGTTTGAGTGTTGGCAGGTTCTGATTTGAGTCTCCCTTCCAGTTTCTTCAGAGAGCGGACAGGCAGGTCTTTGACAGGGATTATTCTCCAGGGTTCTTCAGAGAACAGACAGGCAGATTACCGACAGAGGAACTCTTCTGGGTTTCTGATTTCAGGCAGATTCAATCTAGGAAGCAGAGAGGAGAAAACAGATCAGGTTCAGGTTCAGGTTTTCAGGTAGTCAGAGATTCAGACAGGCTGGTTGGCTCAGGCTTGCTAACCATAACTGGCAAACACTCTGGCCCTGGAGAGACGTCCTCTGCCTCCTTATATACTGGTCTCCTGATGAGCAGATGAGCGACAGGTGGTAGCAGGTGAGCACAAGCCCTCCGGAAGGGATCCTTAGCGCCCTCTGGTGGGCAAGCCTCTGGATCCCAACAGACAGCAGAAGCCCTCAGAAAGGGATCCTCGGCGCCCTCTGGTGGGCAAACCTCCGGATCCCAACAAAATTCAGTCATAAATATTCAGTTTTTCTTTTTCTACCTTTTTTCTTTGTTACTTTTCCCTCCGTTTCCTCTGTTGTCTCCATTTGTGGAGGTCCTAGTCCCAGCTTGCCACCACAGCTTTATATTTTTAGCATTAGCAGAGGCCAGCTGATACACAATTTTCCTCCAAGTTCTTAGAGTTTATTTTGCTCTGAAGACAGTTCACATGGATATTATTATTTTTATTGCCCTATGGTTAAACTTATTTGTGGCATTGCAATTGAATGCTCTCTTGGCTCTAAAACGTCATCTGTTAGAACATATGCTGTACATTGAGTCATTACTCCAACTTTATCTTTTTTTTTTTTTTTTTTTTGCTATATTCAGAAAACACTCCAACTAAACATATGCATATTTCTGATTACCATTGGAAGTTAAGTCTTGGCTAGGCCAAGTCTTAAGTGGCCCTTGCCCTTTGAACTAAACATCAAATGTCCCGACCACCATAAAAAACATAAGAGCCAGACTATTAGTTTTTCTTCAAGTCTCAACAAAGTTTGCTTGAATGTGGATCTCTCACCTTTTTACCTCTGGATAAGCACATCATGTTTTCCTTTAGTTTGCTAATCATTAACAGGCTTTTTTAGATATCACTGTTATAGAGTGTCTCATTAATCTTTGTCAGCTGAACACCTTTTCAGGCCAAATGAAGAAAAGCAATTTGCTGGACTGTCTGAGAGGGATAGAGTTGAAAAGCACTCAGGACTGAGAAGTGCCTCTCGGGTGGTTATTGTAAGAAATGTGCTTTTCATGCTTCGTAATGAAAAGAAAACATGTTTTTGTGACTTATTTTGCTAAATGAGTGTGGAGCCAAAAGATCATCAAAGTCCCAAAAGTTAGTTTTATTTCTTTAAAACTGTTCTCATCATTTAATAATTTATCTTTACATTTAAAAGCTGAGTTGTCTGGTTTTAGAATTGATTTTTCTTTTTTTTGTAAAACTGAATAGATGGAATTAACTCTGGAATATACACAAAGTAAAAAATGCTGTCTAGAGGAAAAGTGTGACTAATAGCTCATCAATTGATTACATGCAAAACTTCTTAATAGATTCATTACTGTATTTTTTTTTCTAATTAACATTTTTCAAAGTTTGCTTGTACTGTTTTTTTCCTCATTAGTTACTCCCCATCTCTATTCAGCTCCCTTGCAGGAGAAACTGCAGCTGTCTGAGGAAGTCAGCAGTAACAAGATGGCATCATCTGTACGTCCATCTAGTTTAAAGCTATATCAAACCTAACCAGTGTCCTGGTAATCATAAAACTCAAAAGTCATTCAACATATTTGAACCCTACAATGTGATACAATACTCTTTGGTGTGACAGCTGTTGTGATATTTTACCTATAGATTATGAATATATATTTAACTTGGACTGGGAGTTGTAGTTAATTGATAGATTATTCAAAATCAAGGGTAGAACCAGTTGAATGCTCTTAGTTGGGTAATAATAACTGTAATATGCTTACTCACCAGGATTTTGGCTTTTCACAAGCCAGGTGGCTTCTGTACCAGCTGTTAAAATCCAGTTATTCCCCACCAATTTAGTGACTTAGGCTAGGGTATCAGCAGAGCTATTAATTACCAACGAAATAAATTTTGTCTCTATTTATTCAAATGTCACCAAAAGGAGTGTGAATCTGGCCTGAGTGATAAACGACCCACTGTACAATAATCACGAACTGCTACAGGTTAAATAATGATGTCTTTATAATCCAGGATTATTAAGAAATCTAAGACCTAAACAAACACTACATACTACTAGAAAATAAGCATGAGGTAGACTAAATTAATAATTTGGAAGAGAGGAAAAGGGGGTCTAAGAGTCTGTTTAAACGGCTTCTGGGGAGTGTCCAAGGGAGGAAAAATGTCAATACATTCAATAATGTCTGTTCAAAAATAGCAGCAGATATAATGAGAAATAATAGGTGCAGTTAAAACAATGTGAACGGCAAACGCAAACTTGTGCAAACACATTTGTGCCTTGAATGCAATGACTGTAGGCTACAGTTGTAAAACAGAAGAAAAAAGTCCTTAGCTCAATGTGACATATGTGGCGATAGCTTACTCTTTCCACTTGTATTTCCTCTAAGTTCTTGCAGCAGTGCCAAGTTTATTGTCTTTGAGTGCTCCAGAGTAAAACTCTGAGGAAGACAGTTCATAATTGAGGCTGACAATAAGCTCAGCTTTAATTAATTCAGTGGAACATTTGTTCTGCACATCAGTCCATTTGTTCTTCATTAAGGAGAAAAACCTCTCCAAAAAACCAGTGAAGGATTGGATGCTAAGGACAAAGGACACAGCAGCTTGGATGTTGGGAAGGTCAGCTGCCTGAAGAACCTCTGTCCACCTCTCTGCTGTTTCTTTGGTCTGCCAGGATTCCTTTTCCTGCAGCGTCAGCATTTAAATTACTTTGTTCGTCCCCCATACTGCTCTGTTGTCTCCCGCTATCTTTTCTGAGCAAAACTCGGCTCAACCAATGGGATTAGGGTAATCTGGATCGTTACATATATGTTGTCAGATTATTGGTGAAAATGCAGGGCAGGGACAAGTTTACCGTACGTTTTGTATCTAACACGCCCTTGTTCTTCATTTTTGTTAAATGTGAATATGTGACGCTCTTATTTTGATAGGGAATGTTGTGTAGGTTCAGCCAATCAATCACTTGTATGTGATAAGACGTGTGATGTAAGCACCCAAGACGTGCAGTTCGGCTCAGGCATGAATAGGGAGAAGCCATGTTAAAGTTTAACTCCGTGATATTAATAAAATAAGAAAACTGTAAAACTCCACTCCGCTCATCTTTGTCACGTAGGTTAAATCTGCTGCTACCGGATGAACACCTTAACGATTTTCCATTAGCTTTTTACGGAGTATTTTTTTTTTATCTCACAGGAATATGGGACAAAGTGCGTTCCTTTTCCACTAAATACAGGACAGGTACTTCTATTTCTAAATACAGAACGATTCCATTTTTCAAGGGACAGTTGGCAACCCTATCGCTGGCTCCTCAAGGGAAAGATTCGTTCAGCGATCCAGAACAGCTGTTTATTAGGTGGAGGCTCCTGCTTTCTCACCTGTGGTGATGATACACTGCTATCAGTAGCTCTGATGGCAGGATGAAGGAAGAAGCTTTGTTAGCTTACTTCTAGAAATAATTCCTTGTGGAATTTGTCTCACTTGACAGGCCAGAAGCCCTAAGGAAAAGAGACTGAGTGGTTCCTGCTCGTAAAACTGTATGATGATGGGGGTTTTCCTGCTGCATCACAGGGAGCATGGTCCCAGCCACAAAGGGGGCTACTGTGTTACAGTCATTCAGCCGTCACTCATTTGCTTTTATCATACTGATCATTTCAGCAATGTTCTATCACAACACAGCTTTGCTGAGTGAATATGATTTAAAACTATAGTAATTCCCCAAATTATTCATACTCATGGTAGATTTAAATTAAAACTTCTCTTACTTTAAAAAATGTTTTTTACTTTGTATTGATAAAAAGTTGAACAGAAATCTTCTCAGAACAATTGTTTCAAATTCAAAGGAGCATTCAATCATTTACAAAAAAGTGGTAAGTTGTAATTGATTTCTTAATGAAAACTTCCAAGTTAAAAACAATTTGATTTTTCTCTAATTAATGAACAAAATCTTTTTTCGCATTACAATAATTAGAGCCTTCCCTTAGTTTCTTACCAGCTTGTTTTGTTTTTATTTTAAGATTGATCTTTGGTAATGACCTTAAAGTCTTTGGGGCTGGAAGGCCTCTTTGCTTTTTTCAGCCTTGGTCTTTAACAAGATCCACGGAGAATTAAAATGTGGGGAAGCATCCGTTGGTGGACAGGCAGGTAAGAAATGATGGGTTGTTGTGCAGGGGTTTGGGGTATAACCTATCCCTGATTTGGACTCCATAATTACCTGAAAAGTTTAGGAGCAAGACATCAATGCTGACCCCTCCCACCCTGCCAATAGCCACTTAAATTGTTGACTTAAAAAAGGGGAATCGAACCATCTGCTTCTGGACTAAGAGATTGAAACACAGCTTCTTCCTTAGAGTTGTCAAAGCCATCAATCCACATAAGACTCTCATTTGTACTATTGACTGCACTTCACTGCCCCAACTCTGAAACATGGAAAGTACTTGTTATTGTTTTTACTCCTTTATCCTGTGAAAGCTGGGATATTCAATCTAAATATTGTTCAGCATATGCTCATGTTGATGCATAATGACAATACAGACATTCTGATTATGTTTCTTAAAGGGTCTTGACTGCAACATAGGGGAACAGCAAGAGGTCTGTAGTAAAACAATCTGGCATCTGCCTCAAGGAACCAACTCAATGTCCTCCTGATTGGATTTGCTCCAGGTATGAGGACACACCTGTCATTTATGAGCCTGCATCCAGGGCAGGTAGATGCAAACCCACAGCAACACCAACCTGGACAGAACAATGACACCAGATCTCAAAAAACAAATCTTGGACAACAGGGATTCTAAAAAAAGAAAATTCAGTTTTTTCTTTATATTTTTTCACATTGCTTACTATTGCACACTTTACAGAAAGTTCTCACTTTTCACCTTATAATGGCCTCATTATAAACGGTTTGGCAGTGTTTGTTTCTGCATGCAGTTGCTATTATATTGTGTATTAATTAAACTTCTTTACTTGTTTTCTTTTATTTTAAGAACATTGTGCAATTGACATGGCATAGGGTGCTGCTTCATAGTTGTGTAGCCATTGCTACTTATTCACTATGACTTCAGCTCTACTTTCTTTACATTTATTAAAAGAGACTGTCAAATATTTAATTTAGAATTTGACCTGTTCGAATGAGGGAGAATATTTTTTCAATCTGCAGGGGTCAACATTTCGACAATCCAGCAGAAATTGGGATATCTGGTCACCCTACTCTCATATGACAGTCTCATTGTAAACAGCTTGTAGGGTTTGCTTGTTCTGTGTATTAGTAAAAGATGTTTGTACTATGTTTCAGTGTATCAAAAAACCAACAACAAAAAACATGTTTTCAGATTTATACCTCCGGTGCTGATCTACTGGATTGACAATGTCAGTTACATCAGCAGAGGAATCTCTTTGCAGTATCTATGTTATTTTTCTTTCTCAGTTATTTGAAAACAAAAATTGAAAAATTGGCTATATCAAAGTTAAAATGCTAAGTGAGGTTCTTAATTTCATAAAATGTTTGCTTATACATATGAAAAGAATACTACAAAAAAAAAGGTTTTCTGCATCTTATAAACAAAACACATTTTTTACCCTTTTGGCCAGTGAATATACATTATTTCTCATACCATCATATCTAATTTATGGACCTGTGTCCATCAATTTGTCACGGTTGCAGTCTAATTTTATCCCTCTAAGTTGGAGGGGTAAAAAGGAGACATCAGGTATTTTGTCAAAGCACAAAAAACGCCAAGTAAGCAAGATGTCCCTTGTACTATTCAGAGGCAGTTTGATAGTGCTGTGATTGTAATTTGAAATCCTCACGAGAAATCGGCTATGCTCCTATAAAAACGTTTTGATATTATA
>NW_015150532.1:204280-206602 GCF_000732505.1 Cyprinodon variegatus
TATACATGAGAAAGAAATTGTATATGATGTAACTCTTTAAAACAAAAAATTGTTTTCACCAATTGAAGCCCTTGCTGAAAGACATTGAGAGTTCCAGCTCACTAGTTCCCATCAGAATTATAGGGATATGGCACACCTTAACGAAAGGGCTCTTATCAGCTGCGATCACGATTAATTACACATTTTGACCTGCATGTATCCAAACCACTCTTAACACAGATCCTACACAATGAAATATGGAGGTGGCAGCTTTGTGCTATGGAGATGTTTGTTTACCATTGAAAGGAAAGGTTGTCTGATGACAAAAAAAAGGACAAGTTCAAAACTAAACCTGTAGGAGGCTTCAAAATACTCAGTGTAAGTGAAGGTTTACCTTTGTAAAGGAAAACAACAATTTAATAGCAGCTATAGTTTGGTTAAATACTTTAATAACCAAGTCAAATCCCATATCTAAATCCTTGGAAGTTGAGTTGAAAATTGCTGTTGGAAGATGACTATCTGAGCTTGAGCAAATGGCACTGAACAATAATTCATAGTGTTTCAAGGTTCAAAGGTGGTAGAAACATACCACTTGCAAGATATATTGTTATCAGCTGTTGCCAGGAAGTAGTAGGACAATGACACAGAACACAGTATGCTAAGCTGGGCTGTAAGAAAAGAGGAACTTAAATAATCAGAAAAATGCAAAGAGAAAATGAAAATCACCAGAAAGCAAGAAATAAATCAGCTAAGTAATCATGAACAGATTGAAAAGGCATGAAAGGTTAAGTAAAGATTTGACAAGGTACTAACTAACTTATAAGTCCTGGGGAGAGGATCATTGACTTTTAAACAAGGATGTTAAATCATGAATACATGTCACTGAGGAGACAAAAACAGAGGAGCTGCGTGAAAACAAAGAAATAAATAGAAAGAAACAAAAGTTGGAATGTTAAGAACAACTAAATCAATAGATAAAGAACAGAATAAAAGTAAAAGTCAAGACACCTAAAATAGAAGCATGATCCTAATACTGAACACTGTATGTGCTATGAATAGGGAGAGATGGACCCAGTATTCAAGGTGAGACAAACAGTGGGAAAGTTAAAAAAAAAAGTGTATTAACACAAACACACATAACAGAAAAGGAGTGGGCTGCTGTGGATCTACGGACCTCACCGGCTACAGTTTGGGTGCGGGGCACCGCCCAATCACTGACACTCTGGTTTAACAATCAATCTATCCTCTCCGAGGAGGACAGGATCCAGCTGAAATATTGCCAAATGAGCTGCAGCGCAGAGCCGCTCAGAGTGTCCCCAATACAGCAACCACAGTGAGCAGGCAGGAACCCAATCCAGGTCAGGGAAAACAGATCAGACAGGACAGTTCTAGAATCCAAGAGTCCACAGTCCGGTCAGGGGTTCTGATCCAAACAGGAACAGACAGATCCAGAGTTACAGGAATCCAGAGAGCATGGAGGCAAGTTCAAAGTTCTATAAGTCGAACAACAAGCTCAGACAGACACACACAGATGCAGACCAGCAGGCTCAGTGGTTGAGGGACAGAGAAAAGACATGGTACCAGGATTACTGCAGAACTTTAAAGTGGTCTCCAACTAGGAGACAGGATTACGGAACTTTAAACTGTTCTCCACCTAGAAGCCAGGACAGGATCAGGAGACAATACAAACACTAAAAACCTCTCAAGCCTCTGGCCTCCAGGAAGGGGGACACGAACCTTGGAAATAACTCAAACTAACAGAACGTAAAACATATGATCTGGCCCTGATAGCTGGCCTGAGCCAAATATAAAGCAGGAGACGCAGGTGTATAAGATAATCGATGATAAGAAACTGTGCAGACTAAGGTCAGCTATCAGGGAAGATCATGACAGTATGTGACAAAACCACAAACATATCCTTAAGCTAAAGTCATTTTTTTTAAACCCAAAGCAGCACTAATTATGACATGTATATTTTTTTCAATTTCACCTGAAAGGTATACATGACTGTCTTTGGTCTATGACATAAAAGCAAAGATAGTGAACATAATGGGACAAGAAATAAACAATTTTAAAAGTTAAAATTTCCTAAAGAAATAAAAACCATTGGGAATAAATATCCAAATCAGCATCTAACCCTCACTCTATCTCAGCTCCTGACCAAATTAATAAAACGTTTCACACATATAGAGCAGAAGGAAGCAGGAAAAATATAAAGATAATTTCACATTTTGTAATTTAGGCTAAGCAAAAGCATTATTTATTAAAGAAATCTTGCAGAAAAAATGAAAGGATGGGAGTATTTCTTATTGTAAAATTGTTGTTTTGCTTAGTTTTTCTTAC
>NW_015150532.1:206612-208176 GCF_000732505.1 Cyprinodon variegatus
AATATATATATATATATATTCACATTTTGTAAGTTAAGCTAAGCAAGTGCATTATTTATTAAAGAAATCTTGCAGAAAAAATAAAAGGAAGAGAGTATTTCTTATTGTAAAATTGTTGTTTTGCTTAGTTTTTCTTACCACTTGAAGAAAAACTTGTGATTCTGATCATTGTGTACCACTTTGTTGAACATTATCATAGGAAAACTGGTGGTGGGTAACATTCTGGATTATTCAGCAATAAATAATGGTCACTATACACTCAGAATTGTAATTAGCAAGCAGCTGACATATCAAATTGATTCCAAAGTAATATGATCACAGAGTATGCTTTTATTTGTTCCATCTAAACACATTTAACTGGAGGCTTCATGCCTCTGCTTTGTCAGCTTTGGTTGAATAATATCTGCAAATACAGTCAGACTTTGCCTTCAGAGTAAATTTCCCTTTTGCAAACACATGGAATTGTTGAAAAGGCTTCACAGCTTTGTTTCCTCCCAAATGACTATAACCTAAAAGTCCCACTGTTGGTGTCTGCAAATATTGCACATCGACATAATTTATTTTTTGCAAGCAGAGGATATGATGCAATAGGATGCTGCAGTTATTTATTGTTTTACTTGGGGAGCCATATATAAAACTAAAACTGATTTGTCAAGGGGGATATGAATTATTNTGCAAATATTGCACATCGACATAATTTATTTTTTGGAGGCAGAAAATATGATGCAATAGGATGCTGCAGTTATTTATTGTTTTACTTGGGGAGCCATATATAAAACTAAAACTGATTTGTCAAGGGGGATATGAATTATTAAAATCTGTACTAACATTAAAATAGGATAACGGACAAACAACCTTCAAACAAAATCTCTCAAAAGAATTAAACTGTTGAGATCTGTTTCAACATTCTCTAGAGAAAAAATAGCAAGTGGTTTCAAAGAAATTGTATTAAAGATTATTTATTTAAATAAAACAAGTCAGGGCAAAAACTGTCCAAAAGGAAGGTAGCCAACCCGCCGAAGAAACCACCCAGCCAGTCAGCCAGTCATAGCCACTCCACGCCCTCATATCCATACGGTCCTCTCATACCCATGGCTGCCAGGCAATCACAACCCAGGTAGTCCATCCCTCTAGGCTGAGCTTGGCACGCCAGCCACCTAAGCACAAGTTCCAATGACCCCCAGCTGACTGCACGAATAGGCAGCGAAGAGGGGCATGGCATGCAGACCCAATGCTTGTATTCTACCTGTCCTACAGCCACGCCAGCTAGCTGCCAGGATTGGGGCCAAACCCTCTTATGTCCCAGAGCCCCACCCAATGCCATGGACCGGCATACACCATACCAGCAGGCGTACAAGAAACCAAAGCCATAGGGCAGGAGCCGAAGTCCAACCCCAAGGTCCCTAGGTGGAGCGCAGAGAAATGAGCAGAGAGGTGTGAAAGACCCCATGCCAGGCCCCCTCCTGCTAGGATGTAGTATTGTTGCCTGTTTGATTACTGTGTATTTAAAACCAGGAGAGTGAGGCCCCGTCCACACGAAGTCAAAACGAACACGAAACGCTAA
>NW_015150532.1:208991-211462 GCF_000732505.1 Cyprinodon variegatus
ACCATAAGTGTCCAAATGCATTTCATATATATCACAGGTAGCGATGAGCACCAGAAGGAAAGGCAGGGAGCCTGCTCCACCTCCAGAGTCCCAAATGTGCCCACCCTGATACCTTAGATATATGTATGTCTTGGAAATGTTACAAATAATGCTTACTAAGGTGTTTATTGGGGCATGTTGTGAGTCATGATGTGAGTGTTCTCCCAGGAAACTTCAGGTACGTATGCGTAGGCTTATTGGAACTGCGTTCAAAGTTGCGATCCTTCTTGAAGTCTAAAATGACAATGAGATGTCAATTCCCTGCTGATCTATTGGGTTTGTAGCAACACAACCATTTGAATGGGAGCTGGCGGGTTCAACAGGGCTGAGAAAGACAATCCTGTATTGAGTTATGCCAGTTAGTTGGAATCAAATGTTTGTTTGCAAGTAGCAATATATTTTGAAATACCATAACTTGCAAAATTAGCTGAAATGCTATTTTGACAAGTGTAGGATAAATATGTTAATGATAACAGTCTTCATTTGAAGGTACCTGGTTCGAAGGTATTTCAATGAACAGAATGAGCAGAAACACAGCACAGGCTGGCAAAGGGCAGGATGTGTGGCTCCTTGGTCCATTAATTTCTTAATCCATTTTACTAATATCTTCACAAATCTTTTACTTTTCAGTGGCTCAAGTGATAGACTTCCTGTTTTAACTGATCAAAATACAGTTTAGGAGAATTGTATAAAGCTTGAGTAGCTCTGCGTTGATAGTAGTTGCAAATAAAGACATAAAAAACTTTAGAAATGC
Source organism: Cyprinodon variegatus (assembly GCF_000732505.1). NCBI lineage: Eukaryota > Metazoa > Chordata > Actinopteri > Cyprinodontiformes > Cyprinodontidae > Cyprinodon > Cyprinodon variegatus. The sequence continues at coordinate 209,785 of NW_015150532.1, forward strand.
TTTCTGCAGTCATTTACAATGATGATGGGTGGATTGCATGTCCTGTAAGTGCTGTATAACATTACCAGATTTAAAGTATGATTGTTCTCATAGAATGAAAGTATCTATTAAATGCTTTTACATGCTTTAGCCCTAATTGTAGTGGTTTAATTTTGTTTGGTCTTTGTTTTTTTGTTTTTTTATTGGCTTGTTTTTTTTGTTTGTTTTTTTTTTTTTTTTTTGTGTGCGCGCGTGTGTGTGTGTGGGTGGGGAACTATATTCAAAAAGAACCCAGATTAATGGAGAATTAAAAACAGCATTTGTACAATGATGTCTACAAATCACAGCAGTCCAACATATCAATTTCTTCTATGGTAACCTCTCCCCCACAAGTACAGTCTAACACCTTCCAAACGTTAAGGACAAGTTTGAGATGGAGTCCTATAACTTGATCCCCTTAAATTATTGAAGCTTATCGAGGAGGTGGACACAAATGATTATTCCGAAATGGAAGAAGAACTATTTAATGTTGCTCTATGTTATTTTTATTTTTACACCTGAGAGTGCAAAGCATTGTTATATATCTGTTGAGTCTTATTCGCAGAAGGCCTAATCTTCAAAGAATCCAAATAAGGGGAAGAGTTTTAAAAATATATTTCCTAAAATTAACCAGCAGCAAGTGAAGTGAACTTAAAACTGGCAAGATAAGTCCAACAAATGCACAGCATTCCCGTAGTATGAGCACCAGCTATGGGAATGAGCAGAGGAGTGATGCAGTTCTTGATAAAGGCACACATACAAAAAAGATTTGTGCAGGAAATCACTTTGTGTCTTCTACTGTATGTAGATCTGCTCTGCATCTACAAATTTAATCGCATTGTTTTAAAACTTACAAACCTGAAGATTAAGTGTGTGGATTACATTGTATTCATGTCAGCTCGAAAATGTTACACAAACAACTTTTCTTGTTTCACAAACAACTACTCCCCATTTTTTCATCATCGCCCCATCTTGTCACCTTTTGCCTCACCTGCCATCTCTTTTGCATTCCCACATACCTAAAGTACTTTTGATTCTGTACCTTTTTTTTTACACACCTTTCTTCTCCTTTATTTTTTTCCTCCTCCTTGCCCCTCTTGACTTTTTCTCCTGACTCTGTGGAGTAATTTAGCGGCTAGTGAATCCTGGGCCTAATCTGTCACTACAGACATACCAGCAGTAATACAAGTGATTTCCCACCGGGACCACAGACACATCTAATCACATCCTCAGGGATGTGAGAAGACTGAGGGCTTGGGCAAAGAATAACAGATGGATGAACAGAAAGGGGGAGCATGAGAATATTAGGTAAATAGCCAGGAATGTATTTAACTATTGTTCAGGTGAATTAATTTGGTACAGCAGTGCTCATGGAGGAAAACATCGTCTTCTCTGAGGAACTGTTTGACTGGTGTAGGTCAGTGGTGACTTTCTAACTGTCGCAGGTAAAACAGAAGCACATGTGGTCATGGTTCACAGATATGTCCCAAAAACCTAATTTCAAACTTTACTCGATATTTTACTTTACTTTATTTTGCAGCTCTGTCTACAATAAAGTCTGGATATATCCGAATTACATTTTAAAACAAAACTAACATAAAGAGAAGAGCTCATCAAGCTAAATTCTTCTTTTTTTTGAGTTATACCAAGTAAAGAGCAG
>NW_015150532.1:212357-220927 GCF_000732505.1 Cyprinodon variegatus
TGACTTCATTCGGATGACCCCATTTCAACCCCCCTCCAGCCCCTCCACTACCAATGGACCTAAAACTTCATCAGAGTTACATTACTCCCGGACTCTTACTGCATTCCGCATCTCTTTTCAACTGGTCTGACATAAGACGGCCATGTTGAGCCTGATTCTGCCAGAGGTTTCTTCCCAATGTGGAGTTTTTCCTCTGGATCTCCCCATAAAACTCAACAGACCTTCTCACAAACCAGCAATCTACAGACTGACCAACTTCATCTATCTCCACTCCACCACCAGTTTAAGGCCTCAGGAGGAAACAGCCCTATTCTTTACTCCTGTTCATGGATATCTATCAAAATTCAGCGCTATGTTTCCTGCCGGGGTCTGAGCACCAAAGTAATTGTATCAATAAACTTCTTCTAACTGTCTTATCTCTTCCAGTGAGTTTTTAAGATTTAACTGTTTATAAGAGAGTCTACCTACAAGACCCTCTTATTTTTCATATTATATAGCAAGACAACTGTACTAAAGAGAAAACGCTTTCTGCCAGGGATCCTTGCTGAAGGAGATTTTTGCTGAGGCGAAAAGTTAAAGTAAGCTCAATTTCTCTTTGCGTAGATATAGTTGCTTATTCGGGACACTAGTTCTGTCAGTGGGTACAAGTCAAAGCTGACAGTAAAAGTTGTTCTCCTGCTCTATTACAGTAACTTAGATATGTCCTTTTATTATTGTTATTATAAATGTGTAATAGCTGTGTACCAATGGGCATTTAGGTCTTTTCCATTTAGCTTCAGCTGTATGGCGAGCTCAGCAACTTTACGACTATACCAACTTGTTTTTCCTAAGTGTCTAGAGGCAAATGCAGTGACTTCTCTGGTTTACTGGAGCTTCTCACCTGAAAGCGCTAAATCTTTTCCCCAGTCTCAGTTACTCACAGATGGTCAATCTCACAGAGAAGTTCTTACCACCTGCAGTCAGGTCAGGTGATGTTTACCTATCTGTGTATGGAGTGCAAATAATTTGGCTGCTGGACTCCAGTTCATAAGTCATGTGTGGCATAAGCTAATTAAAGCATTCCAGCAAAAGAAACTCATACCGGCTGTGAAGCATGAAGGTAGAAAAATGTGGGGTTTGAGGGAAATTTGAAACCATTTGTGATAAAAATTTTAATTTGCATGACAAAAAGCATACAATTAAATAAATTAAATGTCAAAGAATTCAAAAAGCTCAACCTGATTTAACTGAAAGGCTGTGGGTGAGCACGTTTGGTTGTCAGTCTCCAAAAAAGGCAGTATTATTTGTGTAATCTATTAATTTAACTGTTTTTTATTAAAAGTAAATTCTTTGTCAGTGAATGTCTTATGAGACATTACTTAAACTAAGTTGCTTCCACTTTATCATTCTACATAAAAATGTATCCAGGTATTAGTGTTGTTTTCAATGAAGAAATTATATCACTGACTCCTTTTTTTCCTAACGATAACAAGAACTGACAAGCTAAACAGTTTTACAGATTCCACTGTAAAAAATGTGCTTTTCCATTTCAGGCATGATGTAAAGATTATATATTAATGTTTTATACTTCTACCAAAGCATGCGGAATATGAGTGCAAGATAAATAGGGCCACTTAGAAATGGTTTCGCTTGACAGAACTCATTTTCCATTTAATAGATTGTTAGGCATAAAACTACAAGTCCTCTGCAAAATTTCTCTTTTTCCAGGTTATTTCAATTACTAGTGTGAGGTTAATTCTCTTGTCCAGTCAACTGTGCTATAAAGGATGGGTTCATTTGTCTTCTGATATGCATTGAAATGCACATTTACATGAGTATTATCAGTTCCACATGAGGCAAGTGCTGGTGAGCACAACTGTTTCATTGCCCACATATGAGCGTGTCCTGTTAGTATGTCCAGTTACTTTGATTGAAAGGACAGACGACCTCCTGCTGTCAGCTTGCGCACCACATTTAGAAAAAGACTCATGTCCACATTAGGCCCTATGGGTGACAGAGAGGTGTCGGGATGGACCTCCTGTTCATTAACTATCTGGACGTGGTGTTGTCAGCTCTACTGACTGATGGGAGAAGACAGCTGAAGGGCAAGGTACTGGGTAAACCTAGAGAATGTGGAGTTTTTTTTTACATTTCCTGGTTACTGGCCTTATTGAGAAGAAGTACAGTAAGTTATTTTGTTTTTCTGTTACCATGAAATTCAGCTAAATCAAGTCCTATTCGAACAATGGAAAAAAATATTATAAAAGTAATTTGATTCTGATTAGAGGTTTTAAATGCTTTTTGTCATTAATGGAACAATATTCTTTCCCTTTTAATGACAATTTGATACTTATTTATTTAGGAGAAATAATTTTGCCACATACAGTTTCATTGATTCTAACAGCAATTATTGGGAACATAGAGTTTTTTTTTGTCTATGTGACAGTTATTTCAGAGCCTTTGCTGGAGGCAAAACAAACCAACAACTAGAGGCAGCCAGTGTATGTAAACTAGAGACTGACACGGGAGTGGATTTTCACTCCTGTCCCGTCCCACTCCCACAGAAAAAAATGGTGTCCCATCCCGATCCCGGGCCAGAGTAGAAATCTAAATCCTGTCCCGTCCCACTCCTGGTGAAATTACTCCCACTCCCATCCCGCTCCCATTCAAAATGACTCCCGCTCGTGCGCCACTCCCATTCTTATTGTTTTTGAGCACGGGTGAAAAACTCAGAGTGGAAGCACTGTTGGTTTTTGGGTCGTGTAGTTTTTTTGACTCGCATTATAGTGTAGGCTTCAAGGAAAAAAAATACAAAATGGCAGTGCCGCGCCAGTACTGGATTTTTTTTCTTTCTATTTTATTTTATTTTTTGGCATCGATCCTAGTTTTTTTTTTAGTTATTATTGGTTTGCTCCCGCTCCCGTCTGCTCCCGTTAATGTTTAATCCTGTACCGTCCCAATCACGTGATCATTACTAATACTGACTCCCATCCCACGGGAATCCCACGGGAATCCCGTGACCCGACAATTAGAAGTTTCATCCCATATATGCTGCCACTGCCAAACAAAAAAAAATATTATGGTAAGTAAAGTTCTAGGCAGCACTGGTTGTTGGCAGAAACAATCATTAAACATCCTCCTAAATGCAGCGCAGACTTAAATTATGGTAAGCTTATGTAACGCTACCGACCCCAATATGCAGGTGCAGTTTGCCATCAAGTTTTAGCTGTTTCCTCTGTTTACAATGTCCCAAGCCAGCAACAGCCAGCAACGTTTTCTGGCCTTGGCACAGCAAGATAGAACTTTGGATCACCCTCAGTCTTCCACTCATCTAGGTATAGATTTCACACAATTCAGCCAGAGGTAATCCTTTCAGATTGTCCATGTATCTATTGTGTCTGTGTGTATAGATTGACCAGTCTGGTACCGTTTACTTCTTTGAATAAACATCCTGGCTTTACAGGTAAAAACCCCTCAGCTACATATTCTGATGATATATGATTTTCTACAGCTGTAATGTTTGTTTTTTTAAGTGAACAAAACTTGCTAGATTCCATTGGTAGAGTGCGCAGGGGGAATCTTTTCCCCCCGGCAAAGGTCCGCCCACAGATGTGAATAAAACTGTAGACCAAAACATGTTGTGTATCAAGCCAGGCCTCTGTCTACCTCGCCTTTGGCTGCAATTGTGGACCAGTACCCTCCCTTCTCCCTCGCGGCTTGTATGTGCTGTCAAAATAATTACAGAGGAAGTAAGAATCATTCTTGTTTTAGGCTCCTTTTTCTTTGCTTTAAGTTAATTTATAAAAATCAACCCAACTGTAATTAATTCTATTCAACAATAATGACTTGTTTTTGTGTCAGGCAACCCTGGGGTCTGTTTAACAAAGAGAGTTTACTCCACCTCTGTTTCTGTTATGGTAGTAACATTCTCCCCAGACCTAAACTGGGCGGGAGCAGGTTTTATTAAGTAAAGTCAGGCAGTGTAAGAATATTCGCCTTAATCATTATATAGTGGTTATGCCATTTTAGATGAATGTCTGAATGTCTAGTGCAGGCTTCCCAAAACTCGTTCCTCGAGGGCTGCTGCCCTGCAGGTTTTTGAGGTTTCCTTGCTACAGCACAGCTGATTTTAATTGAAAGCTGATTCACAGGCTTTTGCTCTACTGCAATCATTATAATCAGCTGTGCTAAAGCAGGAAAACCTCTAAAACCTGCAGGACAGCGGCCCTCGAGGACCAAGTTTGGGGATGCCTGGTCTAGTGGATGAAAAAGTTGTGGACTCAAAATTTTCCACAATGGACCTCAAGAAGTAGTGATCATCGATGGTCACTAAATGAGCAGAAATATCCCAGAATGCTTTGCGAGAGCTCTCCTCGCAAAGCATTCTGGGATTTGTTGTCACAGCGGTAATAAGTCAAAACCACCTGCCACAGTGGACTTCATATAAACTTGCGCATTAACTCGAGCAGCAATCTTCTCCTACTCTAGAGATGGCCATTCTACTATTGTTGAATGGCCAATTGTCCTTGCACAGATGTTGTCCTGGCACAGACCTACATTTTAATACTTTACACCCTTGTTTAAACAGTTTTTTTGGGGGGAACAGCTACATGTCCCCAACAATCAGTTGGAGGGACACATTGAAGGAAATCACTTGCACAACACATACAAACTCTATTGGGGAAGTCAAACCCAGGACCTTTCCGTCTGCAAAGGAATGTTAATAACTGTGTCATCCTCCCTTTTTATTCTACCTAAAAGCAAAATTCAACAAAGTTTAATCAAAAAAGTATGGATCATTTAGCATTGAAGTCACCAAAATGTTAGGCTGCTGTATACATTCTAAAACGTATAGATTGCCTTCTTGCCTAGAAACACTGAGGCAGTCTACAAAAAAGGGCCAAAGCTTACCCTTTTTCCAGAGGAGGATGAGGTCTTTGAACATCTGTCGGACGGTGCTTAGGATGTTTTATAAGTCTGTTGTGGCCAGCACGATCTTCTTTTCTTTCTGTCTAATGCTTGAGTAGTGGGCTGAGGGTCACCGACAACAACAGAATAAGCAAACTGATCAGCAAGGCTGTTGAAGTTTCAGGGGAGGAGCTGGGTACTCTGACGACTGTGGCACAGAGGAGGATGCTGTCCAGGCTTCAGTTCATCTTAGGCAATGTTTCACACCCTCTCTGTGACACACTGGCCCAGCAGAGGAACTCCTTTAGCAGAAGACCCCTGTCACCCAGATATACCACAGGAAATCATTCCTGCCTGTGGTCATTAATCTCTACAACGCCTCCCTTAGTAAGTCATACACCACCCTTCTGTAATTCTGGCTCAGATTTATAGAATTGTTAACAATTTAATTTTTAATAAATTTCCCTTTGGATAATCTAAGTATTTCTGATTCTGATTCTTTTTTATTCAATCAAAACGACTGGGATTAAAACAGACTTTAATGAATAAGAAGGTAAATATAATGCAAAATAAATCAATCTCTTAAGAAAAAAAAAATAAATCCATCTTCCCAAATGGCCTTAAAAAAGCCCAGATTTGAACCCTATCGAATTCCTTTTTTTCTTCTTTTACACAAAACCAACCAGTTCAGATGAGTTTTGCAGATTTTGCCAAGGGCAGTAAACAAATATTCTGCCAGAATTATCAATGTCTCATCAGTGATTTCAAAACTAGTCTGATCAAGGCCTGTTTTTCTATGTTTAATTTAAAGAATATTAAAGGTGGTATTTTTGAGAATGCTTGTTAAATTTTCACTCTAAATCTCAGATTATAAAATAAACCTTTATCCTACGTCATTTATGTCTGAAAAAGTAAGTTGTTGGAGGCCAAATCAATATGATATTCATGTCCAAGATAAATACATGTAAATTTTTTTTTTTTAAAAAAACAAGCAGAGGACAGCTTCTTGCAATATTTTCACTTTTTAAGATGACTTTTAGTTTTGGCTGCCAGAAACTTTTTACATAGGAGACTGCATACTGAAGACTGGGTTCTGGACATTCTGGGTTGCAGGCTTATGCATTTTTTATTAACATCATTTTTTTTGCTCTGTGTCAATGGTGAAAACAAAGCTATCAGTTGCTCTCCAACTGGTGGTGTAATCACCCAGAGGGAGGGAGCAGTATGAAAGTCAAGTGGATTAACTGAAAGGGGAACACCGGGTTTTTTTTTTGCCTTAATTTTACGTTAATATATCATGTTCTACTCATCCATATTAGTTTTGTGTCATTTGAAGCCGTTACAAAGGTATTCGGTTTTGTTATATCCAAGTAACGTCTTCCTATGGAGCAGCATCTTAGCAGACAGGATGAATGAATGGTAGCCGATGCGCATGTTCTGTTCTCAGTAGGGTTTATCAAGCATGTCAGGGGAAGCTTTTCTGTCAGTCAGATCAAGTCTGAAGACAGTGAGTTAAAGGAGATGTATTTACTACCTGATTAGCTACATGTGATATTTGAAAACACCTTAATTAGATGCAACATTTTCAAGGAAAACCTATTTTTTTATACTTATACATATTCATCCTCCTGTCACTACAGTACAAAGATCTAATAATGCAAACTTAAATTGCCTCATCTGCTAAGTTTTAGCATGTATAGGTCTTGTCTATAAACACTGATAAAATCAACGTAGTAAACTGAACAAAATGTTAGATTAAAGACTATTCTAGAGAACACTTTTCCTACTACATTTTAAATAATTACAAAAAAGTTTGCAAAACAAAAGAAAGAAACAAGGGCTGATTAAGTTTAATTTCAACCATAATATACTAAACTTTGACTCCAGGCTAGATCTAATGCTGCTGTCATATCCTTCTAATCTTGCTATGTGTGTTAGTGTTTTGAAAAATTTGTAGACAGTAGATAATTAAGGCAATTTCCCAGAACATCAAGTCCTGCCAGGTCATTATAGAAAAGGGGCAAGCCAGGGCCAGCACTGGAGAGGTGCTAGCAAGATGACTGGAGCAATGGAGGCAAGATTTAAAGCTCGGCAAAAGAGCTGGAGAGAAGTAAATGAGGTATTTATCCAAAAAAATATTTTAGTATATTCCTACATAGTATAATAAAAGAATATTAATCGAATACTTTATTGTCATTTAATTGTCCCAAGTACAAAGCAACAAAATGAACTCTGCATTTAACCCTTCCCTTTGGGGAGCAGTGGGCTGCAATTGTGCGGCGCCCAAGGAGCAGTGTGGGGGTAAAGGGTCTTGCTCAGGGACACAGAGTGGCAGTCCCAATTGAGAGTGGGGCTTGGACTCAGAACCGTATAATATTTTGCATTTCTGTCACTAAATCCCAATAATTTTTACACAACAGAGCTTTAAAAAGTATGGATGCAGTGGAATGAAGGGTGTTGAATAGTGTAAAAATGCTTCAAGATGGAGCATGTGAAATGTCAGTGCTCTAAACCTCTTCCCAAATGGTCACATATTTAGACGTTCAATTGTTTAGGAGAAATCTAAAATGTAATAATTTAAAGTACTCGGCATAAATAATAATCTGATAAGGTTCAGGATATGGGAGTTGCAATATTATAGGGTTGTAATTTGTTGAGGAAATAATGTTTTGTTTTTTGTTTTTTCAGCATTTTATATATTGATAAAAATTAGGCTCCATTAACTGCATATTCACAGTGCTGCTATCCTTTTAGCTAATATACTAGTCAGACTGGCCTGTCTGCAGAGCTCATAACCCCAATGACCTGATTGTTTTGTATAGAGGACCATCCATCCATCCATCCATCCATTTTCTGTCACGCTTATCCCTGCTGGGGTCGCAAGGGGTGCTGTAGCTTATCTGCAGCTGTCAATGGACCAATTCTGCCATAATTAAAATTACATGAAAAAACAATTAATGGCTCATTAAAAAAAATCCCTTGGCCAAAAAAAAAAATCTCGAAATTGAAATTAGTGTGCCATCAAATGCAAGAAAGTGATAAAATAAGAGATTTAATTAAAATTCAATCAATTACTTAGATATAAATGTATGTTTATGTTTTATTTTTAACCTTTGTATTTTATCTTTCTATTTGAACAATAACTTTTTATTACAACAACTGATATTTAGACAAAATGTTTACTGGAATCCTGTAGTTTTCTATGCCTAGGTACATTTATTTCTTTTTATTTTATTCTAACCTTTTAATATCTTTTTTTAACACTCATATATTTAAAACATGTTTTCCCCCACAGAAAATATTCGTATATTCCTGCAGGTTATTATGGTGATTGTTCCTCTTTTCAAAAGTATTGCTGGCACTCTAGTTGGCTAGTGCATAAACAATTTAAGCCAATTTGGGAAAAATAAGTACCTCTGTATTGATGTAAAAATAGCCTTTCAATTTCCAGAAGTCCTTAGACTATAATGTTTAACTTTTTAAAGAGCTGTTCAATATTACAATTCTGTGAAAATATGGATATCATTCCGTTTATAATTCTCTACTTTTAACTTATTCATAATGTGAAGTTACAGTGACTACTAATTCATTCCTCCAGTATTTTCATTAGTCAGAGTGTTTTCATACATTTCATGTTTCTGTAGTTGTTCTATAAGAGTAATAAATTGGAAGCTCATAGTGAG
>NW_015150532.1:221209-231774 GCF_000732505.1 Cyprinodon variegatus
AAGGAAGGAAGGAAGGAAGGAAGGAAGGAAGGAAGGAAGGAAGGAAGGAAGGAAGGAACACAAAACACTATTAAGTAAATGAAGCTCTGACGTTATTTAACACAGAATAAAGCTGAAATTTAGCGTAAAGGAGCATGGCACAAGTTCCAGAATTTAACACAAGTTTGCTCCCTTTGGCGACAAGCTAAAAAGACAGCAGTGGTGTGCACACACACAGTACTTGGGAGAAGAGGAAAAGCAAGCACTAAAATATCAAGAGCTTTTGCTTTAAGCTGTAATGTCTCCTGTGGTAAGAAAACAATATTAAAATAATTCTGATGAAAGTACTTGACATTTCAGTCAATAGTCAAATGAATGTTTCAGGGGCAAAAACCGTATGGGTAGTTGAAATTTTCCCAATATTTACTCTTTTCTCATTCTGCTGCTGGAAGCAAGAAATCATAACATCACATGACCGTGTTGAGTTTCAAATTCAAATAATCTGGGCGTTTCTGCCTGTGAACGCTATCAGAAATGCAGCTTACCCCATAGGTTTTATGAGAATCAAGGTAATTATCCCTGTTTACAATTTGAATCAGAGCCAGGGAAAGTAAGCTTAAATAAAGTTATAAAGTGGAACCCAGCTGTCTCACTGTGTGGTGTGGAGGCTGCAGCACCGCAGACTGGAAGAATGTGAGGAGAGTAGTGAGAACTGCAGAGAAGATCCTCGGGCTCCTCTTCCCTCCATAAAAGACATTTCATCCCAACGCTGAGTCTCCCGAGCCTGTAACATTATGAATGACCCCTCACACCCACACCATGGACTGTTGTCCCTGCTGCCCTATGGGAAGAGGCTTTGCAGCATTCAATGCAGATCAAGCAAATACAGAAAACAGCTTCTTCCTCGCTGCCATCACACAGCTGAATGTTGAAAAAAATCTAAATCATGTCACAGACTCTCCATCTAACTGACCATATCAATGCATTTTTTGCACCATGTTTTTTTTTTCTCCACAATGTTTACATTTGATCACTGCTGCACTTATTTCCGCCCTAGGGCAAAAAAAAAGGTTTGCCCATTAACTCTTTTTAAAAGTTGTACATGCGCAGCAGCTCCTCTTCAATACAGTAGTATTAGTTAGTCCTCCACATCTTCTCAGTGATGTGCAAAAGCTTGGAATCCTGAAGTTCTAAGTTTGAGCCCCACTCCCACAGATTGCTACTCTGGGTCCCTGAGCAAAAGACCCTTAACCCCAAACTGCTCTGGGGGTGCGGCACAATGGCAGCCCACTGTTGCCTAAGGGGATGGGTTAAATGCAGAGAGTTAATTTTGGTGCTCTGTACTTGTGAGAGTGTAATGACAAGAAAAATGCAGGGGGAACAAAAAGTAATTACTGTGCCACAGAAACACTCTAAACTTCAAAAAAATGTTCTCTGGACCTCCCTGCATGTGTCTGCATGGCTCATGGCAAACATGGCTTATGGCATTCTTTCAACATTGGTGTTACTCTGCCCAGGCTTTATGCTTCAGCATGAATTTTCAAACTCATTTATTTATTTGAAGAGGATATAATAACTGTTTTAGAGAGGAAAAGGTCGGAAATGTCAGCTAAACACTTTGTTCTTAAGACACTGTGGGTGGTGTAGGCATACTCCCAGGTCACAAAGGAAACTATTGGACATACATCAAATGCTCCCTCTTCTCACACATAGACACCCCCCCTCCAGGGACAGGAAGGCAGGGGAATCACACTGGATGACAATGAGCAATAGGAGGCTGTTGAAGTAGTTGATGAAAGCCTAAAGTTTAAAAGGCTCCATTGATTTTCTGATGCAGGCAACTGGCCAGTAAAGATCAAAATAGAAAACTTTAATTTATGTTACAAAAATATTCCTAAATTTATATACATTCCATCAGGATGCTTAGCTTTCAAACACATTTATAATACAAGGATTTTTTTTTTTAAGAAGAAACGCAGTTGAAAATTAGTCTTGCACATCATACCCCTTTGTTCTCTCCTTTTCAAACAGTATTTATCCTTAATTTCACTAAACTTTTGGCTTATCGAATTTCAGGTACAGTCCTCTGACCCCCAGCTGTTTAAGGCATATAGTTGCCTTATGATAAAGACATCTACACAAGCTTCAAATTCTCTTATTCATTGGCACAGTATAATGTAATTAAAAAAGCTTAATTACAATTTTTTTCAGGTTTTTTGTGTCGTCATTACACTGTCACTGACCGGGGAGCAGTGTTGGGTTAAGGGTCTTGCTCAGGAAGCCATGGAGGCTGTGGGGATTGAACCGGGTACTTGGAACCTTCTCTGAGAACAAGCACACTGCTCTAATCACCAGGCCAACACTCCCGCTCAACTTGGAATTGAGATTAAGATAACCTTTGATGTAATATGTTGGAAAGACGCATTACCACCTGCTGAGAAAGCATCATGCTGACCGAGGGAGGGCAGACGAATAGCCAAGCAGGGTTTATAGCTGACCTGTAAAAGCAACTACATCAGTGCACTTTCCTCCTTATGTCTGTCCTTTAGAAAATGGGATGATTATTTACAACAGGGAGTATGCAGCATGTAGACTATATTTACACTGAAAACAGAGAGAGTTGCTGGTTGCACAGTATGATTGGTGTTGCTTTCCTTGACAAGAAGTAAAACTGTAAACTAAAACACACAATTTAAAGTGGAAGTACCGGTAGTTAGTTATGTCAGACTCAAGCTGCAGACTACTGAATAGACACAACTGACCCAGGACAGGTGTCAGCAGTCCTTTCAGTCCAAAAATACTTTTTGCCCTGTCAGGTTAACCTATATCAAAACATTACATTTGAGATCGGCGCAGTCTTCATGTTGCCATTTTTGGAAGATCCTATAAATAAAAAAATGGCATTTAAAGCTGTACCTGTCATGATTATGGGGATGATGTCTGATCTGATTAACTATTTCACTCACTAGCTTACCTCCACCCAATTCTCATTACAGTTCATCTGATCCACCTGTTTCAGCCTGTATTTAAACAGCCTTTAAACCAGTCATCAGTGCCAGATTATTCAAGCCTGTGGTGAGAATTCTCTAGCGTACCTGTGTTTCCTGATTAAATGATCCTGAGCCGTTCTGCTTCTGGACCTCTGAGCCTGCCTGTTCCCATTCTGATCTGTTTGCCTAACCTGTCTTCAGACTCCTGCTGGATTTGTAGGATTTGCCTAAAGGTTCATTAGTTGATGCTTCATTCATTGCTCATAATTGAGCAGCACAGACACTTTGACAACCCTCATATTAAAACTATAATATTAATCAGAAAACTGCAATGGGTGCAATATTGTAAAAATAAAGTTTTTTTTTTTACAGAAGTATGTCATTACTTTTAAGTTATTAAAATGATTTACACCAAAAATAATCCTTCAAATATGTTGACTTTCTGCAACTTTCTTTTCTGAGACTCCTTGAGATCCTTTATAGTTATCTGAAGTTCAGAAGTTCATTTTTCCAGCAGCAGTGACTGTGTTTCTCCTGTGTGAGAAAGAGTCATTACTGATCAAACAACGAGTTATAAAGTTTCAAGTGGATGAGTGTTTGTTATTTTTATCCAAAAAATAGGGCTTATTTCACAGCGTCTGGTTTAAGGTAGTTTCTTTGTTGACTTACCTAGACAGTTTAAACTGTAAATTGTAAACTTCAGAAATTTCCTTGAGATAGATGAATAGGGTAAATAATTTTAAAAAATGTCATTCTTAGGCTGGTGTCTGTCTGTAGTGTATAATTTCTCATGTATGGTTCTGTAATGCTGAAGTATTGATAATGTGTCATTACTGTTGACATTTTCAAACAACAAACAAACACTTCACCTGAAACACAAACTATGTCCAGTGACACAAAGTAAGTACTAATGTTGAAATTGCCATCAGTTAGTGTGCAAACACACTTTTTTAATTAAACCTTGTTTTGAGCAGTAATTTCAAAGTAGGCCTAATGGGAGAGGTCTTCTTTTCTTTTGCTGGCTCCATTCTTCTCTCAGATAATTCTGTAATGATATTCTCAGATGCTATCTCTGCTGATGCGTGAACAAACTGCCAGCAGGAAACTAAGGAGCAGAATGTTTCATTGCGGTTTTAATTTGAAATCCAATTCGCGAAATGAAGCAGTGACGTGATACCACTAATGTGAGGCACATGGTTTTCCACAAGATGACACAAGCATCAAAGCGGGGCTTCATTAAACATGCCCCATTTTCACTTGCTCATGCCTAAGAGCCTGGCTTCAGATGTCCCATTACTATCTGGAACTGTTTCCCAACACCATTCTGGATTTTCCCTCCTGATCGATTTTGCCTGTTGACTAAACCTGGATCTGCTTCCTGACGCAGAGCTTTCACTTTGGAACCTCTTCGGACTTCTGATCTCCTGGTTCTGACGATCGAGCATGTCTTTTAAACACTGGCTTTGGCTTCGCTCTCAGGATTATCCTGCCTTCCTTCGTCTGCTCGGTCAGTGTCTGGGACTCTCTAAGCGGTGCCCTTCAAGTCTTGTCTGCAGCCGACCAGCTGGAACCAACTTCATCCTCTAGTCTTGGACTGAACGATAAGACCAGGTAAGTAACTCACACGTTGTTATCATACTCTGCCAGATAGACCTGGTCACTAACCTGCTGTCTCCTCCTGCCTTAGACACCAAAGCTGTTAACTGCTGTTCAGTTTCTAATAAAAGTTTTGAGAAATGTGTCTGTCAGCCTTCTATACTGGGTCCACTTTTTCTGAGCCTGACACTTTAGCACAAATACTAGAGTTTTGAGTCAAAAGTCATATTGAGTCGTCTTTTTCCATTTCTACTCTGAGTTTACTTATCAAGAATAGAAAGGGCAGTTAGAGCATCAATAATTTAAAAAAAGTTTCAGTCGCATCAAATGTGACTCGGTTCTTTATTAGAGAGTGAGTGTTTTCCAAATAATGCAAAAGGAGATAAAATATATTTAATTACTAACAGAATTTATTCAAATTGCATTTAACAGAATTATCTGTAATAATCATACATTACAGAAAGTACAGAGACATGTGGGGCAAAAAAAGATCAGGGATCCAGATGGAAAAAGGGACCCAGCGTTCTCACACACCTCACTCTTCTAGCTGGTCCAACTTCACGATTCGTTTTCCACAATGGCGGTCACACAAATAAAAGAAACAGGTAAGGTACCAAACAGGAAATACGCATAGTTTAGAGCAGATGTAGATTTGACCAATAAGATGCCTCCTGTCTCTGGCACTGTCTGCGGTCACCTACAATTTCGGAGAGGTGAAGCAGAGTGTCTGCGGAGGGGGCGAGGGCACATTTGCGTTCACTGCGACACACACGCAGACGACCTGGTTTCTGAGTATAAATCAGACTTTAATTGCAGATGGGATAATTTTCTGATCAGACTTAAATCAATCCAATGAAATATGAAAAAAAATGTTTGTTTTTTAAACACATGTATAAATGTAATATTGTATCAATAAGCATAATGAATTGGTCCATATTAATCATATTTCCATTATTGTAATCAGAATCAATAAATTAATTGATCCATTGAGCTGTTTATCTTAGAGAACAACTAGAGACCATGAGAAATGGAACTGAATAAAACAGACTGGATCTTGGCTCCTTGCACACAAGCTGACTGTCCTTTATTTGGTTGGAGGGAGAATGTGGTCAGTGAGGACTCGATGTGATTGAGGCAAAAAGTCATTTTACCCTAGTCAGGAAATTATCAGGTAGGGGAAAGATGAGGTAGATGGAAAGGAACAACTTTGGAAAAAATAAGGGCTGGCAAACAAGTTGAAACTGAAAGAAAATAGACATTGTAGATATCCTCTGAAACCTAACAGACACGAAAATACTACCACACCAAGGTTCAGACATCTGAAAAAATCTGAAAAAAATCCTATGGGCACAGAAGGTGGATGATTATAACCTTTCGCTAAGCTCATCATGATGTTCCCATCATCACAAAAATACTCACAAATAATTACTTTGGGATCAGTGTTGTTTTTATGAATTGAATTAAGTACTTGAACTTAATTTAAATAGAGATAAAGTATCATTATTCCAAATATCTCCTGCCTGTCCTCCGGCAGGAGGGAGTGAATTTTAAAGTTTTAGAGCAAGGCTGGAGAAAGCTCTGCTGCCCATGGTGATGAGGCAGACAGGACGCTCAATAATGTGAATATAACGAGGTTTCCAAGGCAAGAGCGGTGGATTTATTTAATTTTCCTATGCAAACTGCGTGGGCAAGAGTAGTGGAAGGGCTAGTGGTAAATTCCATGCAGTGAGAGTAGAACGGTGACCGCTCTCACCATGTAGTGTTGTGCAATGAGAGGGGAGCCGTGAAGGCTGCAGTAGAAAAATCTGAACCAATGGGGGCGTTTGAGGATGTGAGGTAGTCAGAGTGAAAGCTTTTTTTCAGCCGATTGACTATTTGGGAACATTAATAGAAATAATATTGACATAGGATGAATTAGGAATATCTTTTAAGAGGTTTTTAGGCTGCTTTAAAAAAAGCCATTTTAATTTAGCCTTGGAATGACTGTTCATCCTCCTCCCTTACATTCAGCACAGACACCTGCCAGTTGCAGCCCCCCTCCCTGCACTTTGGTGCACTCTGCACCATGGGTTTCTCTGATGTACCACTGTCCTCCTTTAATCCTCTACATTTAGCCTCTAGAGATCAGCCCCAACCAGCTGCTGCCCTTGACCTGCTCTGGCGCTCTGTCTGCCCGGCAGGCTTGTGTGATGTACCGCTGTCCTCCATTGACACTATGTAGGAGGACTGTTTAATAATTCAACATTTGTTCTCCTACTTTTAGCGCAGACCCCAGCCAGCCACTGCCTCTCCCATGTGCTGATGCTCTCTGCCTGGGTAAACACAAAGAAGTTCCCTCAAATGTGACCATCATGCAGATGCAGCTATTGGATTCATGGTGGTACTCTTCAAACTAGTTCAGTTCATGGAGAATCAGGTGGACCCATGAACATCAACGCTTCTACTACTTGATGGTATGGTTTGCGGGAGGTGAATGAGAGAGTGCTTTTTAAGGATGACACCCAGAACTTTCACTTAAGACAGGGAGCGAAGGTCAAACTGTCAACTGAAAAGGAGAAACTGTCCGCCTTGGATGAAACTAATTTGGTGCCTACCGAGAGGATCTTTGCTTTGTTGCAATTTAAATTCAGGAAGTTAGAGGTGAACTAGGCTTTAAATTCAGTAAGGCAAGATGTGAGGCAAGGTGGAGGGAGTTTGAAGCTATCCTTGCCAGATTAATAGAGATTGGTGGGATCAGTATAACAATAAAAATAAACATTAAGATCTTATCAGAGGGCAGGAATGCAGTAATGTACAAAAATGACATGACTTCGGTGAATATTTTAGCAATAACAATAATGAACCTTATAAGCCATAAAAAAGCTCTTTCTGTACTAATAAAGATTCAATGACCTCAGGATGTCAGATGCTTGAAACTGAAAATGAAACCAATTCCATAATTAATCATTTCTTTTGTAGACAAAAATCCAACAAAATGAGGTGGTGTGACGATCTCGGCACTGGTGCTGGCTTAATCTCCAACTCCTCACACCTGACCTGTAACCTGACCTGTTTTTGCCTTTTTTTTCTCCGAGCCTGCCTGACCCCTTATCTGATCCTGACTGCCTGTCCAGAATCCAAACCAGATCTGCCTCTGAACCCTTGCATCAGTTCTGCCTTGGATTGCCTGCCTCTGAGCCTGAACCCCACTCAGTCAGTGAGTAACCGAGTCTGCCTAACTCTTTTGCTTCTCTCAACCTGCCAGTAAACGGACCCTCGAACGGACCTGGACCTCTCTTCTGGATTGCCCCTCTGTACCTTCGCTTGGATCCCATCTCTGAATCGATAAACGAACTGTCTCTGGAGCTCATCGGCCTCAGTCCTCAGCTAACCATCCGCCGCTCAACGGCCACCGCTTCCACAAGCCCCTTCATCATACGGACTCCTGCCCCGGACCCAAAAACTGTGCCAGCCGCCCACTCTGAGACCCAGTAACAGGTTAGTGATTCAGCCTCAGTCCCTCTCTAGTTCTCTTATTGCTGATCACTAACCTGTTGTCTCAGCCACAGGGGATTTCCTGACTGAGAGCCGCCTGCACGCCCCCTGCGCCTCCCATTATTAATAAAATCTGTTGCATTCCACTGACCTGTCTGAGCTGTTTCCTGGGTCCAATATCCTGTACGTTACAGGTGGCACATTATTAAAAAACCAGGCCAAAAAGATGTCAAGCCATGGTTTTGTCAGGATCCCAGTTTTTGGTTTTCGTCTGTTTGTCTTGTCTTTTGTGTTTCTCCCTACCACCACCAGGAGGCTCCTGGCTCTGGTTTGCCTCCTCACACACCTGCAAGCTGTTGCCTCATCACCGGATTGCTCTTAGGCTGCTAGTTGCCACTACTTCGACGCCAGAGTGTTTGCCAGTTTGGGGTACTCTAGCCAAGCCTTGTTTATGCTTAGTGTAATCTGATGTTTTGCATGTTGAGTTTTTGTCCTCTAGCCAAGCTGAGATCACATTGAGTTTTGCTGAGCGCTTGTTTCTCCCTGAGACTCAACTTTGTTTGTTCTTTGCCTTTCGGCAGGAAGCCTTCCTGCAAACTGGAACCTTTCGGACCGCCTTATCCCAAGTGGGATCAACTGAGTCTTACACTGAGCGACGGATTCCAAACAGGAGGTTTGGATCCAGCCACCTTTGAGAACGCTGAGATCACTCTCTGAGTAAGGAAGTCATCTTCACCACGACCCATTCAAGTACCACAGGAAAACTGAGATGCAACCAGCGGCTACATCATTCCACTCCTTCGATTTCTGGGTAAATCCTGTTCTGCCCTCCACCGAATCAAACAAACCCTGGAAGACCAACACACAGACTGAAGTCTAAGTGTCTCTCCTTCAAGATTGACAACTCCAATTTCCCACTGAGCCTGAACCTAACAGTCTGTCTTCCCTCCGTCTTCCAGTTTCTGGCTGAGCAGAGTTCGGAGGAATTCAATATACACTTCAATAAAACCCGTTGAACTTTTATATTGTGTCTCTCTGGCTTCATTGCATGTGGGTCCGAGCCTTAGAAAGAATCATGACAGGTTTTACATCTTTTAAAGATAACTAAGGAAACAGTCAATGTGGTTTTTAATTCTGTTCACTCTTCTTATCTGGTCCAAAACTTGAAATGATGCAGTGTATGACTCACAAGGTCAAATAAGAGAAAATAGACATCTAGTAATATCCTTGTGTCTTTTAAATATAAAAATCAGATAGAGTTGCACAAAGGCCCCGTATAATGTCCTTTTCTTTTACTTGCCTGACAATATTTTAAGACTAATCGTTTCCTCTGGGAAACATGGCCAAGAAGGCACTTTAACAATATACAACTGAATGTTTTAGAAAAATGGCTTTACCGTCCAATTCCACAAATACAGACCAAAACCTAATTATAGTGCAATAAAAGAATACAGTTTAAAATATACAGTTTGTATTGGATATATTATTTAATGCCTTGATATATTGACAGAGTCCAGAGAGCGAGAGAGAACCTATTTAAGGAGTTATTTGTCCTTTTCCAACTGTATCTTAGTTTGGATTAATCTGCTGTATCCACAACTTGTCAATCTTTTTTTATTTTTATATTCTTTTTATCCTTTTCATTTGTTAAGAAAAGCTTTTACCTTGAAGCTCTCGCCCTCCCATTCTTTACCTGAGAAGAGATCACTTGGGACAAACTCTTTAAATAACACTTCATATTGTATGTGTATTAAATAGCCGTCTCGGCAGCTAGGGAAACTGGGTGCAACTAGGCAGGTGGATTTGAAACTAAAATTCCAGCCATAGGTGCCAAGATCATGACATTATTACATCATACCCGTCTGCAGATGAGGATACATCCATGGCTCCATCCTTAGAAAAGTATTACACTTTGTTCTTAGATGAAAGACACTCACTCCATTCCCAAATCTTTGCCACATGCACAATAATGATGACTTTTTGTCCTAACTGACAATGAGATAATCTACTTGGGACAACATGAGTTCTGACACACAACATGCAGGTATTATTAGGGTTTAACAGACTAATACATCATCAATAAGAAAAATCCTAACACATTTAACATGATTTCAACCAAGGTTTTACATAAGTTATTTGTGCTTATCTGCCTCCATTTGCAGTAATCGTAGGGTTTTTTTTGCCTTTTGTACTTTTACCTGGTGCTTTGTAAATTAAACAAACATGCTTACAGTCCATTCAGTTGGTCCCACTCCATAAAATAGAAAAAAAAAAGATGAAAGTCTAATATTGCATTTATTCAACATGAAAATGACAATGTCTTATCTGTTAAATGTTATTAAGACATCCTTGGTTATATTTTTTATATTTATATATTTTTTTTTTAAAAGCGGACTGTGTATGACGTCATCTGCAAGCCGGACTGGAGTTGTGACAGGCAGCCCGGGCCACAGGCGGCTACGCTCTACCCCTTCTATTCATTCTAGCTAAACTGAATCGTTCAATTCCATTTTTAGAGCTAGACAT
>NW_015150532.1:232396-235936 GCF_000732505.1 Cyprinodon variegatus
GGTGTTCCCCTTTAAGAACCCATACATCGAATCCTTCTGTCTTGTAACAACTACTTTTGCACTGTAGAAATGCGAGGTACCCTTCCGGATATAGAAGACTAATATATAGTGTCTAGTATATACATTTTAATAATTTTGTGATGCTTTCTCCTGTCAGGATCACTGCTTGAGAATGTAGTAGGACTTTTTAGGAAGATTTTTCTTTTCTCTAAAGATCTTAATAAGGATTCTATGTCTTTTATTGCATATCCTTTAACACACTCAGAGCTTGCCTGTGTAATGTAAGGTCAAGCTGTTTCATTAAGTGCATCATTATACAAGGAAAACCATTTGCAACGAAAAAGCCATCCCATTTGTAGGCAACTTCCTAGGGACTGAAGGTTAATTAGGAAAGGTTTAAAAAATTAGGTAAGCAGAACATCCTCCACTGTTTTGGGGGAAAAAAAGGAAAAGAAAATGAATGAAGAGGGGAAAAAATAATGCAAAGATTTTGAATGGATTGGAAAGCTGAGCAGAAATAACATGGTTTAGAACTACTCCCACCTCTTCAATATTAATACTTGACATTCCTCAGCTAGATTATATGTGGCATTATTAATGTGTGAAGAGATGACATTGTAGAGACTCGGTGATGATGACATTCAGTGTGAAAAACACTTCCTGTGCACACTCTGTTTGACAAAGAGACAGGCTGACAGGGTGACTGCTGTCTGCACTTCACTTTTCCACCTATTTTCATGGAAATTAAAATCTGGCTGGCAGCGCCTCTCGATTGCAGTAATGTAAATGGAGTTCTGCTGTTGATTTCGTGGGAATGAGATAGAGATTGATTGACTTTAGCAAACACTGCAAAGCAAATGAGTTGATGACACAAAGAGTTAGCAGATTTATTCATAAATCTCCTAATTAAAAAGTTGCAGTTTGGTGCTTCTAGGTAATTCAGCCCATCAAATTACTGTATCCTATAATTACTTAATTTTTGTGTAAAAAGGACGCACCTGGCTCTATCGATGTAAGTTTTAAAATAAAACAACTTTGGATTAGAACCAATCCTCTTCTCTGCATAAAATAATCACAATACCTATGTTGTTGAGTCTTTTTTTTTTCTCTCCCCATTTTAACCCAAAAAATGCATTTACAATAATAACAAATGTTCAGTGACATTTAACTTTCTCAAACATGTGGAAGCAAAAAAGGACGACATAAACATCTATTCCTTTTGTTTTACAAACAAAAAATGCTGAAACCCTAAGTTGCTTTAAATCGATATTAAAAACATATTTGTTTAGAGAGGGCTTTGACTGTGCTCATTTTTATAAGTTAAGTCTTCAGTCCAACTTTTCAAATTTTTTATCAATAATTTAACTTTTTTAGTATAAGCATCTTATACTGTATTAACTATTCTTTTTTTTTGTTTCCTTTATGCCACTGCAATGTAATTGTCTTTTTCTAATGTACAGCACTTTATATTGCTGTGCTACGAAAATGTGCTATATGAATAATCGTGCCTTGAGATCAAGTGTTTTCATGCAAACAATTTTTGTGTTTTGCAACACCTTGGATGAAAGGAATACCTCTGTGTCTGAAACAGACAAATCGTATAAAGATAGAATGAAACAAATACTAGATAAAAAAAATGCTTTTTACTTTTAGGGAAAATTATTTTAATTAAATACATTTATACTTTCATTTTGCAGATTTCCAAACATTTTGCAATTGTGAGAGAAGATTCTGGCTTAAGATTAACATAAACATTTTAATACGGACATGTTCTTCATACATAGAAAAGGCTGCAGTAAATAATTGACAAGCATTCAGAAGTGTAAAATTCAAGACGTCGATTTGACTCCATGTCAGTTCATTGTCTAATATAACTTTTATTTTGTCACTGGTATTGTTTACATATTCTTTCAAAGAAGAAATAACCGATTTACGGTTGTGTCGGCTATCGCAAAATGAAACAAATTCAGTTTGTGATTTTTAAACTTTAAGCTATGTTTGTTTTAGAAGGTGCCTTTTTCAAGTTATTTCATAAAAGAAGTTGTGAAATATTCTTTCTTAAACAAACATGACACAAGGGTTCCTTTGCCTGTGATGGAAGAGTAAAGTGGAATTTGATCAGGTTTGCTGCTGCTGCTGCTGTGCAACTATTCATCAAATAAAACTCTTTGATATAATTACAATGTGCAGAAACCACACTACTGAACCTTGTGTGACATTTATTTGTAAACCCACACACACACACACACACACACACACACACACACACACACAAACAAGCTGTAGCTGGAATACTTCCTCATCCTTCAGGTTCTTCCAGAGGGTGACTCCTGGGATTTGTTGCTGGGCTGGATCATCAGCTGCTCTGGCCTCTTCAAAAAAAAATCTGTTTTCTTTGTCTCCTTGGAGTTTTCTTTTTGCACGTGAATCAGAAGTCTTAACAAAACTGTGTAAACAACCTTGCTAAGAATAAGAAGCAAGAGATTTCCAAGAGAATTTGGAAATGCAGCGATTGGAAAAGCTGTTTCCCTATGATTTTAAGCTAAAATTTCATCTGGAAGACTCTTTTTCAGCTTAACCTGGAACACCTGCTGATGTTCCTCACTCAAGCTTCAACCAATCAAAGAGGGACTGCACCCTCTCCGAAGTCCATCATTTCTCAAGACACTCTTCATTATGATTAATGTCCAGCTTTCCCATTCAGTGCTTCAGCTGATCTTTTATCCACCTCCAACCCATCTTCTTCCCTCTTTCATAGTCTACTCTTAGACTCTCTCATCCTCGGGTTTACTCCACCACCACTGTCTTGGTCCTGGGGGAAGTTACTACTCTAATCCTCTTCTTAAGTTGTTCATCCAGCCTCATGAAAACTTAAAAAATAATGCCCTCTGCCAGGGTCTGAGCACAACAATATATTGTCATTCATGTCCATAAAATCTTTCTAATGGCTTCTTTTGTCCATGTCTCTCCATGTTGAATTTGCACGTGCTCATTTTATTGTGTGGGTGATTGCGGAGTGATTGAGTGTAGATCTGATTGTGTTTGAGGCTGATCACACATGCTCCTGGTAGCCTAAATGTCCCATTACTCTGTTGTTGTTTTTTTAAAGACTTATTTGAATTGATTAATTAATTCATTGTCATTTTGTGGGCTTATTTGTTGTTTCAACGAACTGGTCAGAAGTTGTTGTCACTCCTTCTATTTTTCCCCACTGCTGAGAATACTTGGTAAATGATTGGTTCTGTCGACTCATCCCTTCCTACATACCATGCTTAACGAGGGCAAGCTGGTTGGCTTAATTTTCTAGTCTCTCCCCTCCATTTTGCGACATACTGACGTTAGCCACTGCTAGCTCGTTGGCTAGCAGTACATTGTCCACATCAGACTACTGCTAATTAATGTAAAAGCGTGATTAATGTTTATTTAATTTAACCATTTTTAGAAATTACCTAAAGGTTGGCGAGTGAGTGTCCTCACTAAGACTAAGAAAGTAGATCACATCACCCCAGTACATACTGGCCAATATATACATATATATAT
>NW_015150532.1:237320-240493 GCF_000732505.1 Cyprinodon variegatus
CTTGCTTTGATTCTGTTTTATTTTCCTATATTTTAATCATGTAAAGCACTTTGCATTGTCTTTGTACTGAATTGTGCTATACAAATAAATTTGCTATGCCTTGTCTTGTACAGAAAACTTTGCAAAGTCTTAGAAATAGCAGACAATTTTTCCAATGACAAAAATATTGCCCTCAGGCACATTAACTATTTTTGCACGCGTTGTGTGGAATTACACTACAAAGAAATCTGGGCACGCTAGTAAAATTTGGGTGGAGGTTAGTCGGTCATGTGAGGCCGAAACTAAAGACTTTTATATGTCACTGCAAACTCCATTTGTTGGAGACCAACATGTTCTGCACATAACCTTAAAAATGACCAAAAACAGAAATGTTATGGTTGAGAACATCATAATGTGGGCTCCACTCCATTTTGAGTCCCAGAGGTGCTTTGACAAGCATGTGCAGATTATGCAATAAAAACCAGACCAATACAACTCCTTCTATGATAAATGAAAACTACTTTATTTTTTTCTGTCATCCAGATATTTGCAGAATTTATACTATTTTATAAGTTATTCTACAAGTGGTAAGTACACTGAGTGCAGAGACAGTATTTTTGTTGCTTATTTAATACAATTACATTTATATAGCCTAGTAATTGATCTAATACAAATATTAATTCTCCCATATTTTTATGTAAATAGTCGTAACAATATGCAACTTTTAGCCAGTAAGATGAACAACTTTCATTCAATATATTTAAAGTTCATTAAATGTATTTTAAATTTAATTCGATATACTCAATTACAATTCAAAATATTTTGCATTTCATTCAATAAATTATCTTGGCACTGACGTCTGGTCTGATTACTAATTTCAGACACCTGCTTAGCTCCGCCCAGTTCTCATTACCTGCTTATCTGATCCACCTGCATGAGTCTCTATTTCACCATCCGTCAGACCAGTCATTAATTGACCTTGGAACTATAGGCCTCCAGGTGTACTTTTGCTATTCACAGTAGGGGGCATGGGAACTGCTCAGAGGCGAAGGTAAGATATAAATGGCTACAGTAAATACAGACATTTCAGGCTTTAAACTAATTACAAATCAGTGGCAAGACTGAAATGTGGAAAAGTTTAAAATGTGCAAAGAATTTCCATTTTTTTATGTGTTTCAAGCTTTATATATTGTTTAAAATGCAGCCCTGCATTTCTCATCATTTCCTTTTTAATCATTTTCATTTTTCTTTTTCGATTTCAGAGACTTTTTGTCACCTCTATTTAATTTGTGTGACTTCCATTTCTCATGGGTCACACTCCTAAGCTGGAGCGGGTCAAAAAAAAAGGACATCAAGAAACTGTGAAACCTCAAATACGGAAGGGTCAGGTTAAAAAAAATGAAAGGCAGATGTGAATGGAGCTCATTACTCATTGTCAGAGACAGTGACAGGTGTGCCAGCACAGAAAATGTACAGTTTGTTGATTACAAGGAACAGTATACAAAAGAGGTAAAATATCTCTTGTGGCTACCACCATTCTGATCATGTTTCTTTTCGTTCAGCAGCTGGCACAGATGTAGCACAAGATCCAGTCGCAAACATACACATTCTCATAGTGATTACCAGCTGTCTACACCCCAATCAGAAACACACCCCGCTAGGTTCCTCTATTTTAACAAGGACCAGCATATAAATTGGCCATACATAACTGACACCGAACCCAACCTAAACTCCTACTGTAGCCCTAAATTAAAAAAGGCATTTTCTTTATGGGGACCAGGCTTTGGTCCTCACAGGAGCAGTGGATACACAAAACATAGTACATGTTGGGGAAATGGTTTTTTCACAGTAACAAGCCAAAAGCCAAGATGGCACCCTCATCCACCTGTCACATACTGACATGTAATCCTCTCTGAGAGCAGCTTCCATTCGGGGTGAGTTTTAATTGGTTTCAGTTTTCTCCAGAGGGGGAACTATATATAACATAAGACAGTAATGGTTTATCATGGGACATGAGCATTAAACACAGAGTTCAGCCAAGTAACCAAGTATATAGCATATCATACAAACTCACAGCTCAGGTACGCTTTCATGTATTAACTACATCATATATTCTGTCTAGGGTATTGTAAGGAATCTATAGTGAGTCAATATTTTCTTCTTTCCTTGAGCTTTACTAGGAGCTCCTCAAAAGGAACAACACACATGATGAAATGATCTTTTGGGATCAAAGTTAGTTTCATCATCCTTTTTAGCAAAATATACATTTATAAAAGCTGAAAAGAACATTTTTGTTCCAGGATTTTGGAATCTCTGAAAGAAAACTTAACTCGAATGAATGGACATAATTGAATCAATCAACTTTTGTTGAACACTTTTTATACAGTGCGTTGTTACATAGACTCCTTTACTAAGACTTTTAACCACAAAAGATGCACATAAATTATCCAAAATATTGAAACAAGTAAACACAGACATAAAAGTATAAATAAATGAATGATTAAAATAAAGCACTGATAATCATAGAACCATGAGGAATTAGAAGTGATCAGTTTATTATAGAGGATATTAAAAAAAAAAAAAAAAACATTTATGTAAATGGTTGACATTACTGAGACTTAATATTTGATAAACTAGGATAGAGAACATTACAGAACTTGATTTGTTAAACTAAAAGGAATAAACTTAAATTGTTTTAAAAATCAACTAAAAACCATCTAAACTATTAGCTGTGGAACAACTTAAGGGCAGGATAAGAAGAGTACTCCTAACCATATGCCAGACATGTTCAAGTCATTATTTCAAGTCCAAGTCAAGTCTTGAGTCTGCCTGTCACAACTATCAATTAATTGCACTATAAATTCTGATCTCATGTGCAATAATTTGCTGTGGAATAGTTGCTTATTTCCCCTTGTGTTTCAATGAAATGATTAACTTGTCCAAGATTGACTCAAGTTTCATCTTGGACACTTTTTCTGCAGCAAGTTAACTTTAGATGTTTGGTTACTTTGCTGTGACTTGGCAGGCAGTATCTCTCCTCTACCACTGAAATAAAGTTTTTAAAGCTGGGCTTGTCCATCAAACATGAAAAAATAAGGTCTGTATTACTGCCTCAGTAATAGCCCTATGTCTGGGATGTCCCTGGCTGTACTCGATGCTGAAACACAAACAAAAAACTCCCAAGTGTTTTTTTT
>NW_015150532.1:240823-252800 GCF_000732505.1 Cyprinodon variegatus
ATGCCTGGAAGTCTAGATCCTGCCACCTGTCTCTGTTCCTGTCTGATCTGGATCCTGCCTGTTCCTGTCTGTTCCTGTCTGTTCTGGATCCCTCACCAGGATCAGCTTCCAGCATGACCTCTGGAACTGCAGCACTGGGGACACTCGTGGTCTGGACTGTTGAACCAGAGTGTCTGAGATTGGCCGCCTGCAGTGTCCGCGGGCCACAGCTCCGCTTTTGTTTTGTTTTTATTTTAATAAACCTTTTGAACTTTCCTACTGACTGTCTCTCCTGAATACTGGGTCCATCTGTCCTTGATTCATGACAGGCTCTAAAGTAATTCTGGTGTATGCTGGACTAAAATGTAATACGCAAGAGCCCTGGCCTAACAACACTAGTCACAACACATAGGTCAGCACCAGGTTGGGACTGGTAATCTGTGGACCGGTCCTAATTTCAGCGTGCGAGGGCCGGCACTCCTTAAATCATACCAGCCCCAACACTAACTCTCTGGCCAGGCACCTACCTGTGCCAGTAATAATCCAAGGACCTCAAGAAGTAATATAATACTAACTACCTAAATGATGCATGCAGTACATATAGCCCTTCCTTGTCGTGCACATCCTTGTGATGGTTGGTATATGGTGTAATTTTCTATTTCTTCAACTGTAAAATCCTATTTCTTCAACTGTAAAATCCTTGCAGCAAACTAAATTATAATAAAACTAAAATGCTTTCTTTAAACCAAACTACTTTCCAAATTCCCTTTAATCAGTGGGTTGGTTTAACCATAAAAGACAACTACAGTATAACATACACAGCGTAATCAAACAGCACAATTTCTTTTTATTCTGTTATGCCATTACTTCTAATAATTTCTATAATTATGTCAAACTTGATAATACCTACCTCACAGTTCTCGGACAAACAAGTATATAAATAGCATTGAGACTCTTCAGGTTCAATTATCCACAAGCAACCTTTGTGCCATGAACCTTTCTGCAAACATGCAATCACACAAACACACATCCAGCAAATTTAAAGCTATTCATCATGGTGTCAGAGAAAGGGGCTTTGAGAAGGACTCAGAGGTAAACACCTTTCAAAATACTATTTTGTTTTCATGTTGGCTCACTTCTTGTTTTTCCGTTACAGCAGGTGCCATTAGGATAAGTGTGTATGTTTGTTAAATTTAAAACAGATAGAGTATCCTTTTTGGGTTCGGACAGTAATGCCACATGACTAGGTTAAGAACGTGGAGCATATCACCGCAGTTCTAAAATCTGTACACTGAGGATCACAGAGAATAGACTTTAAAGGGGCATTGTCATATAAATTTATATGCCAGTACCTCGCTCCAATTGAAAAAAAATGTTTTTTTCTGAAAGATTCCCACGTCCCGCTGGGGTATTTTTTTATTAATTTTTTTGTGGGGGTGGGGGGGTTAACCTTTAATTTTGGGCTTTAAAAATAAAGAACTTTGTGTATATTTATATTGAAAGCAGTGCATGACCAGAGGTACAATACAGCATAGGTATCCAATGGATAAACAAGGAAGCAATTATCTAAGCCAGTTAACACCTCCCAATATAGTTATAGATATAATTCAATACAAACTAAAATCCAGTGTGAAAAAAAGCAAAAAAAAAACATTGAATCCAAGAGGACTCAAATAGGTCTTGAAATACAGTGTGAAAAATTGATGTTAAATGAAGTGGAAGCTAAAGCTGCAGAGGCATTCAGATGTCACTGGGAAGCTAATTGATGCATGAGCCAATTGATATTGACATTAGTGATAGCAATAGCAATGTATTCCTTAGTTATGACAGTCTAAGTTCCAACAACATCATACACAAATGGATTAAAACAAAGGGGGGAGAAGGGTGTTTTCTGTCACAGCAGGTTACTCACAATTAGATTAGATTTTAATGTGTTTATTAATGCTTGTGTTTATTGCACTTGAAGGGTTTTAGCCTATTCCTTTTTTCTCTAATTAAAATATTTCCTACCTTAAAGATACATCCCATTTGCATTTGGTAGGAATGAGGTTTTTTTTTTTTCTTGATGTTCTTAAAGCATGTTCTGGGAAGGATTAAGTACAGTAGAACTTAGTTGATGTAAATCAGTTCATTTGAATAATAAAGGTTGTTGCTTTTTTGTGAGAGGCATTGCAGGATAGTCCGGCTCTATTGTGTGTCATGCGTTCGTACCCGTAGGATGCCACAAAAGTCCCATTATCACTATCCTTCTGAAATAGATCCGTACCGAGTTCGGACCAAGCCTGGTTCTTACGACCATTTACACATCATGCTAGCATGGTTCCTTGCCTCCTATCGACCGTCCACGATACTACAGCTCTTAAGGTGGAAATTACACAAAAAAAAATGGTGCCGCCCATTACATTGTGGAACTTATGTGCCAAGATAGTGTCCTCCACTAAATGACAGCCTCGGTATCGGCACCATCCCAGGTCACACCACACCCTTTTGATATCAATTGTTGTTAATAGGATGAGAAGAAGATTGTGTTGTGAACAACAAAGCCGGACACACCAGAAAACACGCAAATGAGTCAGCTGACTGTAAAAAGGAGATAACGCAGTCTGCTCATGCACTCTTTTTTACCACAACTGAACTGTGCCGAGCGCTGTTGTTGAACGGGCCAGTTCAATTGTGTTCCATTTACACACAATAGTTATCTCGGTCACCGTGCACAAACCGTTCTCGATACGTTTTCAAAAGGGTAGTGTATATGGGGCTATAGAAATCTGTTCCGGTTGGAAGGTGAGTTGGAAAACTGCTTTTGCAATGAGCGGAAGAAGAAAAAAAGGAAAAAAAACCTTCCAACATGTTGAGGAAGAGCTGGCTGAGAAGAGGAGCAGAATTACCACTGAACCAGTTTCACCAGCAGCTGCGTGATCACTGGTCTGTTTGCTCCATTGTTTCACCCAATCACAAGAACATAATCCCCAGATGCATGCATGCATTTGTAGCCCATGTGTAGGAGTCGTCCATATGATGTTTTTTCTCTTTAGGCATAGGCCTATGTTTTGTTGAGTTAGTTCAGTTCAGTACAGTCCCCCAGTCACAACAAGGACAAATACACTAGAGCATAAAATATATAGATTCTCTTCATACTTTGCAGCAGATTTATAATCGGAGATTTATAATTGCTCCACAAATCTTCATGTAATAGCATTCTTATATGAACTCATGCATATGCATGTATTAAATAAAGGGTGACTTGGCTCGTAAATAAACATAAAAAATACAGTGTCTTCTCTGTTTTCCACTAAGACAATTCAAAGATAGAACTAGATTTTACTGAATCCAAGTAACAGTTATTGGAAGTGAATGTGCATCATAACTCTGTATATTTTGGAAGGTAATCTATAACATGTGAAAATGATAGAAATGTTGCTGATAAATTTCAAAGTATCTAGACGAGGGACCATAATCTTATATCTGATTCCCAAATGTAAACATGGATGTTCTCTTTCAGATAAAAGAACAGCATTCTAAAAGTTTTCTCTTTTTTTTTGCCTCCCTGACTGCTTATTCATTTATGCAGACACAGAGTCGATGTGAAACAAAAAATGTTGGATCATTTATCCATGATTAGCATTACTCTGTGGGGAAATACTTAAAGGGGTATAACAGATCCGATTTGCAAAAAAATAAAAAATCTTCTGTCTATTCTATCTCTCTCTGTTAAATGAAAAGTTTCCGGATTTCTATAATTCCCCCTTAATCTTTAACAGTTCACTGACACTGAAACCAGCTTTTAGCCTTCATTCTAGTCCTGACATCCCTATAGATGAGTATTGTTGAGACTAAAACTCAGTACCGCTGGGTTGTTCGGCAATCTACAGATATGTTTTTTTAATTTTGACTGGTCAATTACCGGTCAAGCCTGATCAAGCTATAAGTTACATTTTTTTCCTCTGCTTTATAAAGATGCTCCAGCTCTATTAGCATGCAACCTCTACCTTCCAAAAGCCTTACACTAAAGTGAAGGGTTTCTAAATTCTATATGCCATAACTCTCAGAGCAGTCCTAATATTATAATAGGATTTTTTTTTTGTAGTTTTAAAACCCTGAAGACTGGTAACTGGCCTTTGTCTACTCACCACATAAATCTTTATCTAGGATTTATGCTTGCTTGCTAGAAAAAAAAAAGAAAGATGCTTCATTTTGGCTTGTTACTAATTAAAATCACACCTATAGACCATATTTTGCCTTCTCACCTTATGGCAATTGAATAGGCTACTTTAGTCTCCAACAGACATAATTTTTGCAAACTCATTATGGGATGGAATTTCGTTAAAGGTGACTGTGTGCTTTGACCCCTAGACTTCGTCTTTGATGGGAAAGGTGAGCTGACTGTATTTAATGTTGCACTGCGTAATGAAAATGGGTAAGCTATCTCTTTCAAATTGTTGGTCTTTCATGGGTGAAATGGAAATCTTTCATGTTGGGTGAACGCTAAAGGTCAAAGAGCGAGAAAAACCTGTAAGACTTCAAGCTCAACTAATTATTTTCTGTTTCTTTCTTTTATGTCCGAGTTTGAAAGTCAGCAAGCTGCAAAAATGACATTTGCAACTGAAGTAATATTGAGGGAAAACGATTAATACTTAAAGGTGAAAAACCTATATAGGACAATATCTATTAAAAATGCACATAACATTGCATTTTATATGCAGACACATGCACATAGGTGCCGTGTTATTAATACACACTCATGCAACAGTGCTGACAAATCATTTTCTCTTGCAATGTTTTTATAGAAAGTTTGGAGGGTTCGGAGGTTCATGAAATAAATAAAAGTCACAGCAGCGAAGACCCAGTGCCAGAATTTATGAGCAAAAATCATGACAATATTATACTACTCCACTGCTAACATGACTGGGTGTGTTACACTGGGCACTGATGCTGAACTTCAGTGAATGTTGACTCATAAATCCATCACTGTTGAGGAATCGCTTGCTTTCTTGACAACACTGACCTTTCATGGTATAGTGGTCTGCACAAAAAAAATATAGTAAAAACAATCATGGTCTTCTGTCTATACAATAGTTCTGAACAGAAAGCTGTTCACAGAAGAGTAATGATTTTGTTCCACATGTAGTTTATCTCCAAAGCATTGTCTATTCTGCTGTGGCTCATTCCCATCAGTGGCTCATAGAGCTGGTGAGGGGACAGAGAGGCAGCTTTTTATTAATGCATGGTACATAAAAAATGTATATATTGGGTTCACAATTATGTTGAAAATCATTTATATCAAAAATACATAGATTTCTTTCTTGATGGGACGATATCAATTAAAGTTACTGTGAAGATTTCCGTGATTTTTTGAAAAGACCCGCCTTCTTCAATAAAAAAAAAAAAGAAAATGCACATGCACAACCCTGTCCTCGCTCCGGAGAGGGAACACCTATTAAACGCGTGCGAGAGCATGCACAAGCCCATTTTTCCTCAAGCACACTCTGTTTAAAAGTTGCTGTTTGCATCGCTCATAAAAGCTTTTTTCGACTATGTCAGACTCACCACCGGTAAGTGAAACTGAGGACGACCATGTAGGACGTCATTACTTAAACGTATCACCGAGAAGATTGACAATTAGGAGTACCGCTTATTTTGATGATCCACCTGGAAAAAGAACATCCTCCACAATATCTAAGTAATGATTCTTAGATGCAGGGACATTAAAAAAATACTGAGACTGGTTGCATCTAAAATCTACTTTAAATAACTAATATCACAAAGTCAACTATTTTAAAAGCTGAATTATAATTTAAAGAGGACTCGAAATAAGTTCCTTATTAAAAGTTGATTCATAAAAAGACTTGGTTTAAGGAATAACTCTTTACCTCTCCAAATTTAAAAACTATACTTGAAACAGGGGGTTTAATTTCTAATCATTATGATGGTTAATAATTGTTCAAATACCACATAACTTATAAAAAACTGCTCTTGAAAGATTATGCATAGGTATTTTGCATATATAAAAAAAATATATGTCTATTTTTTCATTGAATCAGCTAAAATATTTTTGGATTTAGGTTAGTTATATTATCAAAGTCATGTGTTTGTTAAC
Organism: Cyprinodon variegatus; assembly: GCF_000732505.1. NCBI lineage: Eukaryota > Metazoa > Chordata > Actinopteri > Cyprinodontiformes > Cyprinodontidae > Cyprinodon > Cyprinodon variegatus. The sequence goes on from NW_015150532.1 coordinate 246,900, forward strand.
GGCAGAAAAAATATTTAAGTATTATAGTATTATTTCCAAACAAACAAAAAATGCTTCAGCTTTATTCCCTTTGCTGCAGCTCCAGTGAGAGTCAAATCCATATGCCAATGATTTTCATAAAGACAAAAAAGCAAGAAAAGATGATGAATTATTGTCTTTTTGATCTAATGTACTTTCTACTTGACCGATATTTTCTTAAACACAAATCAAACAAATTATTTGTGTTGTAAATTTTATCTCTGAGTCAATTTTAGGTAGTAATTACCAGTAATCATTCCTAAAGCTGTTAAATAAAGCTGTCCTATAATAATGAGTTTATGAAAAACTGTTTGAATTAAAGAAACATGACAGAAGAGCAAGTAGCAATGTTGAATTTGTGGACTGATAAATCTATAGCCTGATAAACCAGACTAAATGCGAGATTAAATGTGTAATTTAGTCTGGCCGCGATAAATGAGACATCGGAAGATTGTTGATGAGAACAACCCGTTGTTTTTCAAACTATGTCTGTGCCTATTGGCCAACTTGACCAATGAGGCCAACTGACTGTGACGTAGTAAGTGTGACAAAAAGCTGATCGGGGAGTGTAAACAAAGAGCCTGTCGGTAAAACAGCGAATATGTCCTTCTTAAAAATGAATGAGCGTAGAGCCTCTTCCTGCTCACGTTCCAACGAAAACCTTAACTCTAATCCTTCCATAACTGATTCCAAAGCTGAATCAAAGGAGAACTGTTAAATAGTTGTTGCCATCTTCCTTGATGTGCTTTCTCCAGCGCCGCACAGCTTTGTTGTCACGCCCTCAAAACCCCGCCCACTTTGCATCCAGAAATTTAAAACACATCTCTGCATTGTGATTGGCTCGCCTCTTCTAGGGCCTGAGGTATTGATCAAGGCCAGACCAAACTCAGGCAAAAATGATTTTGGCCACTGGAGGGTGGGGCTAGTTTCTTAGGGCTAATAAAACTAGACAATGAGAAAAGGTGTTGCTTAACTGGCGTGTTGTACTGTAACCCTAACTCACATTTTCTGGTGAAAATGTGGCATTTTGGTTGCATTTGTCCTGTCAATTTACACAACAGTGGCAGATGTTTTCTTTGAAAGCAGCACATTTTAAAAATGAGTTCCATTGTTGTGTAAAAAGAAAAAAAAAATACTTTTCTTACAGGAAATCCCTGGCTCATCTGCAGTATGACATAGATTTGTAGAAATGAATGCAAACATGTGCAACATGATGGCTGAAAAACATATTTGCAAACCAACAGAAAAACTGTGGACCGCATTTTGGCTACTGAAACCTCTGAATGTTACTATGGTTAGGCAAGGCTGTAGTTCAAAGTCACCTTGGTCTACAGGAGAACCCTTTTTACAAGGAAAATTTAATTCCCCAGGCCAAACACTTATTGGGTGTGGATGGCCTTTACCCAGTGTGTGCACATGTTGAGCATGGGGATGACACCTTTTCCACTTTTTTTTTTACTGTTGCGCTGTAAACACAAAATTATGTGTATAATTCAAGCATTGTTGTATGAACATGCTTACAGAAATGGAACAAAAGACCATTTTTACAGAATTCTTGCTAAACAGGACCTGTTACATGCTCATCAGGAGGCTAAGCAGTCTTGAAGGTGAGACCCAAACTGGTAGAAAAACAGGCTCTAAAGAGTTTTCAGCTGACACTTTTTTGATTGTTTCTGGTGCAGCACATCAATTAAATCACACCAACAACAAAACAATGGCAGACATGTTTCTTAAATTAAACCATTATAAAGGTACATACAGCTAAAAAATAACAAGATTCGTTTTATATAAACAGGTAATTAAATTTACCAATTAGGACACAACAGAAATATTGTAATACAATCAAAAGAGACCAAACTCCCATTTAATTATCTAATAGTGCTGTCCTGTGCACACCTGCTTGTAGAGGGAAATGGCAGAGGTGAGTAATGAAATTTAATACTTTATCTCTCTAATTTATGTGTTTCTCTTTTAGGAAGAGTTAAGCAAAAGAATATTGTTAGGTGAAACCAATTTACCTTTTTACATAAAAAGAAGATAAAGTCCTACCAAGGAAACAACACCCCAAACAAATCCATCCATCCATTTTCTCCCACTTAATCCTTGTCAGGGTCGCGGTGGGGCAGGTGCCTATTTCCGGCAGTCTATGGGCACCCTGGACAGGTCGCCAGTCTGTCGCAAGGCAACATAGAGACACATAAGGACATACAACCATACACACACACACACTCACACCTAAGGACAATTTAGAGATGCCAATTAACCTAATGGTCATGTTTTTGGACTGTGGGAGGAAGCCGGAGTACCCGGAGAGAACCCATGCATGCTCAGGAAGAACATGAAAACGGCATATAGAAAGACCCCGGGCCGGGAATCAAACCCAGAACCTTCTTACTTACAAAGCAACAGTGCTGCCCATGCACCAATGTGCAGCCCCCCCAAACAATTCCACTGCACCTAAAACAAGAGAATAATTATATGAATTTATTTGTTTGTGTAAGTGCTGCACCCTTAAAAAGAACAAAAAAACTAATACATTTTTGCATTTGTGCAACTTTATTAAACAAAAGCCATGGTTCGAGCATACAGCAAATGCATACATGTAAGTCGCACTGATGATGGTTTGTTGCTCAGGTTTTGTTGATGATTCAAAGGTATTACTGATAATAACTTTACCAAGCCTTAGAAAAAGTAAGGATTGGCCTATTCTTTTTTTCTTAAGCCAATTTTTTTTTTTACAGATTTTAAAAATAAATTCAAAGTTTGCTGACTTGAACAAGTCTTACAGACAAAAACATTGCAGACAGAGAAATAGTGGCGGTGTACTGTATAAAAAAAGTTTGCTGGTCCAAAACATCATGTAGTACAGTGTGTTTGTGCAAAGCACTGCATTTTTTCACTGATTCAGACTTTTCCTAGTGAGGAGATGCTTCTATCCTGTTCCCGTCTCCATTCACATGATCTTATTGCTCGATTACTGTTTTTTTCTTCTCTTCTGCTGACTTGCTTCTCCCTTGTCAGCCTTGGTTGGTGTGTTGTCCAGCAGCTCTGGGCGTCCCCAGAGGCTGTTCACAGCATTAATGGGGTGTAGAGAGAAACAGAGAGTTGAAGAGGAAGAGACAGGTTATTGAGGTATGAGTGGTTGTGAAAAGGGGGCAGTGATCAATATTAGGGCCTGGTTGGTAAAAAGCAGGAAAGCACACATGTAGCATCTTAAGGAATCGGGCTCTGGTTTTTTCTGTTAAAGTCAAAAACTGACTTAATCCAGTAATCTCTGCTGTGTTCATCAACAGGCACATCATCTATCACTGATTCCACAATCATTAATTATAAGTGAAGATATCTGTGGCTAACTGTATGAGTGCCACAGGCATTTAAAGAGAAACAGCACTGCAGGAAGATGATGTAAGCTGTTACAACACATGGCAACAATAGACAAATGTATGGTTTCTGCATCAGTTCCCAAACTCTTACTATGAAGTGCTTTTGAAACAGATTCTGTATGATTATCTTTGTCAAATAATTTTTATTTTATGAGAAGCAAACTTTATTGTTATGTTAACTAAAGTTTATCTTATACAATGCCTTGTCAAATTATTTTGTGTTGTGTATCTCTTCCAGTATTACACATCTATAGACATCTTCTTTCATTCCTCTTTCCTCTTACCAATGCCTAAAGCTTCACCAGTTTTGCTAACTATAGGATGATAAGCTTATCAATAATCTATTGGCATTAATCTGTTAAAGTCCTGCCAAAAATGTGGGTTGCACCTTTTGTTGCTTTATAAAAAGACTTCTCCCCCTGGTGAAAACCAGTCCCACAGCATGATGCTGCCACCCATTTGTTTAACAATAGAACTGTTGTTATCAGATCATATGAAGTGTTAGTTTCTATCATTCCCAGTACAGTATTTTGCCCAAAGGCTGAATAAAATTATATCTGGATTTCATCATCACAGTTCCTACTTCAACATGTTTTCTGTAGCCCCCATATGCCTTGTGTGACCCATGGGATTTACTCTGCCTCTCTTTTGACAATGCTTTCCCACTTTCCACCCTTCCATAAACAGATGGTTCTATAGTGGTACTCAAGATTCAGTCATGTCTTTGAATAACATTCTGAGATAAGCTAGTCTCTAGATGACTTGTTTACATATTTTGCTGTTGAAATACTTTTTGCCTCTTACTTCACCACAAACCAAGTTTGAAAAGCATCATTCTGTCCGATCTCTAGACTTTGCTATAGTTTTTCTTTAAAAAAAAAAATAAGATCAGACTTTCCTTTTTTGACCACATGAGTTGTATTTATTTTTTTTCAATATTCCCACACAAGCATGGGATGCCCCGGTTATCAGTGAGTTTAAAGCAACAATAGAAACAAAAACTAGAGTTCCTTACTTAAGCATTGCTACCAATTATTCTTTTATCATACTGAGTAACTTTGAAAAAAAATCTGTTTGAATTTTCTGATAAAATGTAAGTAGTGCTTCAAAACCTCAAATTTTATTTTTTTGGTTTATAACCTACCTTGCTTTAAACATCACCAGAACTGTGTTTCTTGATCTTTAAGATGCTTTGTTCACTAATATGCTCTAACAAAAATTTTAGGACATCATCAGCAATTGTTACATTTAGTCTTATTGAATTAAAGCAACACTGCAAAACTTTTGATCCAAGTCTTAAAAATTATCATCTGGATCATCACCAAAATTTAATGGTTTGTGTCTTTTGCATGACTGACAAACAAACACACAAACTCTTAAAAACAAAACCTCCTTGATGAAGGAAATCAAACTCAATATTTTTCCTTACATTTTAAATTGAAAAAGCTTCCTGGATGGCAAGCAAAATATCTGCAAACTTGGAAATAAAGTCCAGTGGATTATTTTTTAAATTTTTTGGAAGTAAATAAATTTAATGTTACACCAGTGGGCTGGACAGTGGCACAGTTTGTACCACTGTTGCACTGCAGCAATGATAATGATAATAAAAATAATATACTTTATTAATGTCGCACTGGAGAAATTCCCCATCTGCATGTGTGGATTCTCTCTGTGTAGTCCCGCTTCCTCCAACAGTCCAAAAACATGACTGTTAGGTTAATTGATGTCTCTAGGTTGCCCTTATGTGTGACTGTCTCTATGTTGCCCTGTGGTAGTCTAGTTCAATCTGAAAAACTCACACAAAGAGAAAAGCAAATTAGAAGAAATGTATTGATACAATTACTTTGTCTTTGGTGCTCAGACCTCGGCAGGAAACATAGCGCTTAATTATGATAGATATACATGAACAGAAGCAAAGAATAGGGCTGTTTCACCCCCGGGCCTGAAACTGGTGGTGGGATGGAGATAGGTGAAGTTGGTCTGTCTGTAGACTGCTGGTTAGCGAGCCGGTCTGCTGAGCTTTATGGGGAGATCCAGTGGATTGCGTGAGCTGATACTAGAGCTTCACTCAGGGACCTGGAAGATGGAAGTCCAGTTGGATAACACAGGTTAAGAGAATTTGTCCATGATGAGCAAGCATGAAGCGACAGTGGAGAGGAAAAACTCCCCGTTGGGTAGAAACCTGGCAAAACCAGGCTCAACATGGCGGTCTTTTTCCAGACCGGTTGAAATGAAACACGGAATGCAGTAAGAGTAGCTTTATGAGGCTTTACCTACGATGTTGGAGGAGGGACTAGAGGGGGGTTGAAACGGGGTCATCTGAAGGAAGTCACACAGCGCAACCACATCCTGCTCACCAGGAGCAGACAAGTTGCGGATCGGAGGCCTTTTGAGATGAACTTTGGATACTGATTGGCTTTCGTGGAGGAGTAGCTCAAAACTGATTGGCTGTGTCGCAGGTGGATGTAGGAGAGCAATGAGTTTCTTCAGTTGAACATCC
>NW_015150532.1:253370-256211 GCF_000732505.1 Cyprinodon variegatus
GTGCTTAGACCTGACAATTCTGCAGTTATTGAACCCTTTTTTCTTAATATTTTCTTTTCAAACCTCAATTTCAAATATAATAAATATAGACACAGTAACTGTACTAACAGTCAGTTTAAGGTTTGATAACTTACATTGCGGCTGTAAGGTTATTATATTTGCATGTCCTCTTCCCGGTTTATTGCATGTTTTAATGATCAGCACATACTTTGCATATTCAAAATAGAGAAACATGTTTAATGGATTGTGTCTGCTGAAGATGCAGGTATTTTCAGTGCCATGTTAAATCAGCTCCAGCATGCTATACACTTTTACAAGTAAATATCTGCTTAAACCATTGACAGTTCAGGTTGATTCTAGAAATGACTTCATCTATGTCCAGTATTTTTGGTAGGATATATTTGTCGCATTTATTCAAGTGAGCAAAAATGCGTCGATACCTGTTCCCTGTTAATTGGAAGATGCTGTATTATGAAATAAAATGGTGGATTCTTAATTTTGCTCTTATAAACCCCTTGTCATTTACAGACAGTCCTATTTTCTATAATGACTGCTTCTTACCAACAACAACTTCCTAAGATTCTCAAAGTTTAGAGGATATAGGATGGATTTTGTGCTGTTGTAAGCTGTATGTTTCTCCAAGCTTTTGATGTTTTTATTCATTGAGAAAGGATCTGCACTAATTGCTTATAAGATCAATTTTTCAGATTGATAAAAACATCCCACATGAACATAAACCACTATGACAAAACCAAAGTCATGTTACTGTATAAAAGAATTACATACGGTCCTTTTCTAACCCTATGCATTCCAAATTTATCTTCCTTACAACAGGATTAGGCCACTTCTGGGATCATATTGGTGGCGGATTAGTTGAGAGTGATTCTGCTCTGCTTAAGGGGAAGGACCTTACTATTTATCATTAGACACCACTCCACCTTCCAATGAGGAAGGGAAATAATTCTGTACATTTCCAGCTTCCAGGCTAATAGACTCAAAAAGGAAATAGTCAGCTCATCCTCCTAACACTTTTGGAGCTGTATTTTCTTTCATGCTTCCAAACAAGAAGATATCATTTCATATCATCATCGTCTTTCTGATTAATTTGTTGATTTCAATCTGGTGTTCATGATAGTGTTATATTAGTATACAAAGAATTTTGTGCTCAGGCTAAAAAGTTACATTTTCAACTAATTATCTGAGTATCTTCTTCAACACGTTTGCCCTGTGGCCGTTGGGTATTCCTTTTGCCTTTCTTTCAACAATGACTTTCCTCTAGGCGCCATTCCATTCACAGATGGTTCTACTTACGTATGGTGGCTCTTAAGATTCAGTCATGTCTCTGAAAATCATTTGGAGATAAGCTGGTCTCTTGACATCTTGTTCTGCTGTTGTTGTACATATTTTCCCTTATGAAATATTATGTTCTAGTTTTAGGCTTTGAAATGTTTATTTTCTTCTCTGAAAATAAAGACAAATAAATACAAGTTTGGAAGTCACTGTTTTTGTTTTTTTAATCTTTCTAACTTTTTAACTCTCAGTCCAGTTATGCTATGAAGCCAAACCCAAAAACTAGACTACTATCTGACACTGGCCGGAGGAAAATGTTGGTCTGATTCTAACTTTTGAGTTTGACATTTCTGACGTGTTTAAACATGTAGAGCTCATGTTATCTTTAAATATAGTAAATATGTATGCTTTGATTCTGACATTATTGGATGTTTTTTTTTTCTATTAAAAGATTTCTGATATTAAAGATGTCAATAAAATGTTTAAATTCAAAGAAAAAAATTTATTTGAGGGTTTTTCAGAAATGCCAGTATCTAAATCTGACAAACATTTTGTGGATGTTGTGGTGAACCCAAATGCAGAGAAGAGGAGGCAGAGATAAGTTCTTGCAGAATTACGGTAAAAACACAAATACAGGAACATAAATCCAGAAAAATAAAAACCAGTGGGCGCCAGGGAAAAACACATGAGGAGCAAAGTAACAACAAGAAACCAGCACTGAGGAACTGCACAGGAGGCGTATATATGGGAAACACAACAAAGACTAAGGTAATCAGCTAACAGGGAGCAGGTGGGGATAGAAGCAACTAGAAACCAGGGAAAAGGAGACTGGCACAAGGGAGCAACACAAAAAACACAGCAATATTTAAATATAAGTAGAAAACAACTGAAATGACACAAAAGGAAAAGAAAACAGAATGTCATAAATACCTGAACACTCAAAAAGAAATTTAAAAAAAAGTCCACAAACGGGAGAACCAAAATACATTTTGAGAAATACCTGTAAAGATTTTCAGCTATGATTGTTGTCTTGACTTTGAAAAGTTTAAATGACTGGCACATTAAGTTTTTATCTTTTGAAACTATTCCTAAAGAAAAACAGTAGAGCATTATTTGATTAAGGGATAAGATGCAAGTTTTATCTGGCTAAGCTGTCAAACTGCAAAAGATTAGCAAGGTGTTTACTTATGTACAGGCGAAATAAGACCCAAAGTTTGACGAATCCCTTTTTAACTGATCTGTTGCATCTTAAATCCTGTTAGAGCTTTGCCTATTAATTCAGCTGTTATGTATTTTTTTCCTTTTGATAGACTGGCAGTCTGCTCAGGGGGTACTCATCGTTTGCAAAATAAACATTGTAGTGACGTGTGAAGAGATAACTGGATGGTGTTTATCGTTTTCTGTTTGGCAACTCTAACATGTGCTTGTTAATACAACCATAAAATGTAAGGATATTTGCATTAAATAAAATATATTTGTTATGCAAATAAACCTTATTTTATTGTAGAGCCTGTTTCCCAATAACTGGTATACCATTTGTAGGGAAAAGGG
>NW_015150532.1:257914-261913 GCF_000732505.1 Cyprinodon variegatus
TAAAGCTGCCCTTCTTACAAAGTTTTTCAGGTTTCGTCCCATTTTCAATATGTTTGACATGACTGAGATTCCCATGGAGTAGAAATCTAAGTTACACTATGCTCAGATATGCTTAGGGCCAATGTAGCTTTATATAGTAAGACACAGACAGAAAAAGGTAGATTGAATATTTTGTCCTGAGGTCAGAGAGGTAACTATTTCAGACTTAAATTAGCAGGAATGAAGATTGCAGACTTGGGATTTCTAGTGTCCAATTCTGCAATGTGTCTCTCTGATAAGAGTCCCATTTCATTATATCTTGCCAGGAGGAAAGATGCAGATGCCAGAAAAAAAAAAATTAAGGGGGGAATTGTCTGACAGAGGAAGCTGGTTTGAAAACTAATGAAAAGAAAGAAAGAAAGAAAGAGGCTCAGGTCCTAACAAATTTACAATTTATAATACAATCTTTAATTCTTTCATATTAAAAATAACTCAACAGACATTTTAACCACATTATCAAAATAATCTTTTTGATAGTTAGACAGCTTTTTCACCCATAATATAAATATTCATGGTAGACTTTAGGATAGTAAGTACTTCCGTTTCAATTAAAGAGGCTTTTTCTAAATGCTAATGTGAATTTTCCGATGGACTTAATCGTCATGCTTTAAAGACAGTTTTTAGTAAAAGCAGGTCAGAGTCCAACATAAGAAAAGCATTAGATTTTTCGTACAGGAGACAATTTTAATGTCTCACATTTGAAGAATAAGGCTTTTCTACAGAGCATTTAATGTGTTTATCAGAGTGTGTTGAATATTTATGCCCTGCTGATATATGCATTTTATCCATAGCTTTGTTAGATTTTTTTTTTGTATGTGTCAATTACTGTTTCTGAATTTTTTTTTAAATCCATGTAAATATATATCATTAAAATACATAACAAATAATAACTTCTCTGATGTTGCTGCTATTTTCAATAATACATTACTTTAAAAATGTCCATAGCTGTATATTGGTTATTTATTCTCCATGTGTACAGTTTTATAATGTTGAAACACTTTACAGTACTGTATAACTCTTCACTATTATGTTATTCCTATACATAAATTCTAAATTTGTGTGTCAATTTTTTTTCTATAACGTTTCTGTGGCTGTAAGCTCCAGAATTTCCCCATTGTGGGACTATAAAGGAATTTTCTATTCTATTCAATTCTACATAGCTTATAAAGACCCCCCTTGGGTCCACTGAAGATGGAATCAGTGTGGATTATTACTAGGGGCGGCCATGGCCCACCTGTTTCATAGTTGCTTGCAGGTTTTGCAACATAAATTCCTACATCAAACTTCCAGTCTAACGGACATGAACAAGAAACTTCATGGATTGCATTATACTGAACCTCTGAAAATGTTGATGTCAGCCGGAGGCTTTAAAAAATAATGCCTGATATGTCTGCATGCATCACTTTGATTATACACAAAGTTTTATCACAAAACAACAGAATTCTTTAAGATATTTTTCACTGAGTCCATCATTCTGATTAGTCATTATTCTAGAATTGCGCTGCTTAAGGTGGCTGTACGTATTAGTAGCTCATCTAGCTTGAGTCTGATATTCTTTTTAACAACTTTAGTTTCTTTTCTTGTTTTGAATCCAAATTTATTTTTTCTGATGTTTTTGACTCTGTTGTAGAAGAGATATTTTCACTCATAGTAACCCACTTCCTGCCAACTAAAAACATCATGATTTAAGCAGTTACCTGTCACATTTCAGCAGGCACAGATTTCACAGCTGATAAAAATGAGACTTAAAAACTAAAAACAACAAAGAATAATAATAATAATTAATAATAATCGAATTTTATTGATCACACATCGGAGAAATTTACCTCTGCATTTGACCCATCCCCTTGGGGAGCAGTGGGCTGCCATCGTGGGAGCAGTGTGGGGTTAAGGGTCTTGCTCAGAGACGCAGGGTGGCAGACTGGGACTCTGAGCAAGAGACTTAAGTTAACACTGAATCAGCTTATGAGTTGAACACCTCCTAAAAAACTCCAGACTATCTTTACTTATTGTCAAATAGACCCAAATAACCATAGAGACAATCAAACAAAAAAAAAAAAAAGTAATGCAATGAGGAGACACTAAGCTCCAAGTAAACAATCATACATAGTAAAAGACTAAAATTTCTGAAAAGAACTGGTAGTATGGTGCAGTGTACTTTTTGTTGCAGAGGATTATGCCTTGAGCTCTCATGATTTTGGACTTTTAGCAAAGGTATTTCTAAAGTTTAAAAGCCCAACTTCGTTCTTATTTCTGCCTCGGCAGATGGCCGCTCACAATGAGCCTGGTTCTGCTGGAGGTTTCTTCCTGTTAAAGGGGAGTTTTTCCTCTCCACTGTCGCTACAAGCATGCTTAGTGTGAGGGATTGCATTTGAGTCAATGAGTCAATGCAATCAACTGGTTTTCCTTAGATATAAAAATGTGACTGTATGATCTGGTTGAACTGTAAAGTGCCTTGAGATGGCTTGTGTTGTGAATTGGCACAATATAAATAAACTGAATTGAATTGAATTTCAGTCATGTCATTTCCTTTTTCATTTTAACAGCTTAATGAATAGCTTCACAATGTATGTTGCTTACTGTACATGAGGGAAAAGGAGCAACATTAAGACAAAACTTATAATACGTGCCCCTTTGTCCAAGCATAAAACCAAATATAAAAAATGGTCTAATGCACAATTGACAGTATAACTTGAAGCCACACAGGCAGGTCATGCACTTTCTGTAGAATGATGTTGATTTCATATCAGAACACATATCAGTATGTAATGTTAGAAGATACCAATCTGAGTATGTGTGTCTTTAGGAAACAGCAGGAATGACATGGTGGAAGAGGTGAACTCATGAAAATTTCAAGAAGAAAGCAGCAAAGCAAACGAAGCATGCCGTCTTTCTCTGTACCCATCACTTTTGGTAAACACATATACACAGTCTCCAAACAGATGAGTTTGCTCACCTGCTTATGCTGGAAGCCAGAGATGAATGCAGCCAGCAAGACACTGGAATACAAATCCTGTTTTAATTTTGTAATACTAGTTACTCAGATTAATCAATTTGTCTCTTACAATAAAAAATTTTGAGTTAGAAATGTCTCATGCTGATAAACAGCAATGCTTTGCAAATTATGACATCACACAAGAAAATTCCATGTTGGGTCCAAACTGCTTTGACAGCACCAGACTGAGCAGCTGCACATCCATAATGCAAAGCTATCCATTCCCTTCATGCCATGGATGGATTCATATTGAAGAACTTAGAAACAGAGGTGAGTTAAGTTAGGCCTGTTTTTAAATAAAATAAATCTATTCGTTTTGTCTCTGGTCAGGTTCTAGAAGTAGAAAACAGATTAATTATTTGCACACAGCTCCAACACAGCTGAATCAGTTGAATTAAATTACTTCATCAGCATGGCATCAAGTCTGGCAAAGCAATGGTGAATAGCCTTTCTGTTGATCTTGTGTGTTGCAGCATCTTAAATATGCAGGTCAGTGGTTCTAAGGACCAGTGCTGGAGTTTCCAGGTTAGCCTGGAATTCCTGGGAGGTTATAGGCAGAAGCTAGATTCAAGATGGAGCGTTCAAGGCTTGAAGGACAGGTACCTGTGGAAGCAAAGCCAGGGGCAAAGAGCTGCCAATTAGCCATACTGAGCTAGTCGTTATCTAGTTATGCTTCCATAAAATATAGCTGCACTTCTGAGCTTGAGGCTCTCCTGAATTTACTAGCCTGTGCATTTAATGCTGTAATTATTTTGTTAGGGAAGTAATGTTATTCAGGTTGAACAGCAGAGTCAATTTATCAACATAAAGCCTGGCTTCTTCATGAACTAACATGGCTCTTTTTTCATTCTGCAACTAGTTAAGACCATTACAACCACACTTCTTCCAATCAAACATCTAATGCAGCCCTTATATATACAGGTGCTGGTCATAAAATTAGAATATCATGAAAAAGTAGATTGATT
>NW_015150532.1:262907-263183 GCF_000732505.1 Cyprinodon variegatus
CCCCTTCCCAAAATTACTTCAATGGAAGGTTTCCAGATGGATATGCGGAGCAAATCCATCTGGCGGAGTCTGGTTACATAATTATACCAAGGAATTTAAAATCCCAGACAGAAACTGGTTCATCGCAAAGACAGAAAACCAAACTAAAGCCAAGTGGAATTGTTTGTACGGTACAGTGTGGATTGTTCAGACTCCTATATTGGAAAGAAAACAAACAACAATGAAAAAAAACTTATTTTTGAGTCCTTCTCTAAAAATGTATACCTTTAGACACAA
>NW_015150532.1:263498-299841 GCF_000732505.1 Cyprinodon variegatus
TTGATTGGGCCATTTTAGCTCCACTTGCTTGATTTTAACAAGAGGGGATGAATTTGAGATGCATTCATATGTCTGCAAACTCTTTTACAGCTTCTAAAAATGTATTATGGAGATACAAAAAGGCTAACACTTGGCAGGACTCCGAAGCTGGCTCATATTTGGCACCATGAGGTAGCACCAGTGAAATGTTTTTGTGACAATGTGGGGGCCTTTCACTATTGCTGTGTCCGAACATCTCCCCTAACCCCCATTCACTATATAAAACAGGGAATAAATAGTGGATTTTATAGTGCAATTGGTTAACTGACTGTTGGGACTAATGATCACTACTTTTCGCCCCCTGTTGGTCATGTGACTTTAGCTCCCAGTACCATGCCTGCACCATCTTTGCTCTCCCTCGCCCCCAAAATAGATCCCATGATGCTTGGCAAGCAGCGCTCTTACAAGATGCACATTACTTTTCAAGCTGCGTTATTGGAAATTTTAGGTAAACTATACTTTTTCCTCCACTGGACATTTAGAAACTCCTAAAATGGCCTAACCCTATATTGTGCTTGATATAGGGGGTTAGGGCGGACATTCGGACACGGCCTATAACTCTGATATATCATGTGTCCTGGCTGCTTGGGCACAGGGATATCCTTTTGGCTAAATACATAAACTTTCAGCCAGGTGCATGCGTGTGCTGTATTTAACGACTTTGCCAACATGATTCAATACAATGTAAAAGAAAACAAAAGATTTTCCCCAAAGGTCTGCCCTAAAATTAATTTGGCATTTAAGTTTTATAGAAAAGTGAATGTTTAGTTAAAATACAATTATACTGAATACAAAATACCCACTGAAGCCAAAAATGTCAAACTGTAATGTGCTGTCAGGATGTACACTCAGCAGGACATGTATCCCTTCAACAATCTCTACCAGGAATGAGGACCAACTTTATCAATTTTATTTCCAGATGTCAACTGAAGAGTAAAGAACTGCCAGAGGGGCTGAATAATTCTAAGGCACTGTAAAGATACTAAGACAGAAATAGACAGTGAAGGAGAGATGAGGGGAGATGTATGAAGTGCATTCCCTCTCAGGCCAGCCAGCAATCCCTCCCTCACCTTCATCACTTTGCTTCTTTTTTTTTTCTGCTCAGCTGCTCAAATAAAACTCCTTTGCATCCTCCTTCCTCTGTCATTCTGTCACCACTCCATCTTCCCCGCGCTCCAAAGTCAGCCGATCCATCCTGCACCCCGGGTTTGTGTCTCTGCCACAGTGGGCACTCGGCTCCTCTGAGCTGGAGTTTCAAATCCCGACAACAAAGGCAACGATGAGAAAGGGGGTGTTGACAGTTATGGAAATTTTTTTTTCTTCATATTTTAGGAAACAAACAAACAAAACAAAAAAAACAAACAAAGCAAAGAGACTGTGGGAGTACATGGACAAAGTCAGCCGTATATAAGTATACATCTTCCCAGATGTCAAAGGGTTGACTCTTATCTTCTACTTGGCACTTTTTTGGCAGTTTCCACTTTTCTTTTCCTTTGCTTCTTTTCTCTGTTTATTTTCCCGTTTTCCTTTTCAGTAATTTCTCTAGGGATTTTTGGAACTTGCCGCACTAGAACCCAAAACAACTGGAGGACAAGACTTTAATGATTTGCCCCAAGACCAAGTAATGTTACCATGCACACATACAAGGAGGGAAGAGAGATCAATGGAAGCTCAGCAGGGTCTCTCATTAGTAAGCAGGAGTTCCTTGTGTTTCATTGTAAAGTACCGTATGTGAGAATGTGTTTAGAAGAGGAAAGGGGAATGGGAATTGATAAGGGATAGAAGAGAATCAAAACTGACTTGAATTGGAGAGTTTGAGGGTTCAGCGGTTTCTCTCTGGAGGTCCCAGGTCCTTGCCAGGTTTTATTCTAGAATCGTTTTCAGGGTTTATGAAGCGAGAGGCGTTTAATTGCCAGCTCATGGATGAGCAGAAGAGCCCATTAGACCTGCATCTGGATCTGAACTTCTTTGGAAACGTTTTACAGCCCTGCTGTGGCCAACTGCCAGTGAAGCACCCGAAGGTCGATGGATAACCATAGCGGGCGGGATCAATGGCAGTCAGCACGATGCTAGACTTGGGAGGGAGGGGGTTGTTTTCTCAAGGCCACACGTTGCTGGAGTGTCAATGATTGTAAATATAAAGGTGGCCCTATCTGATTCTGATTGATCTGCTTAACACACACTGACCCGGTCTTTACGGACTGTTTAAGAAGACTTTAAACAGCTCTTTACTCACAGAGTAGTGCAAAGCTTTACTTCTATTTTACGTCTACTTGTGGTTTCTTTCGTAAATCAATGTGGACTTGTTGCCCTTAAGGTATTGTTGATCTTATAAAGTTCATGTATTAAAATGATTTTGAAATTATTAAAATGTTACCAAGAAAAGGAAATGGGCCAATTATGACTGTTCTAGATGAACAATCCGTTCTTTATTTCCTGTTATTGTTTGAAAATGTTAGCGGTAAGAGATACTTCCAGTTCGCAGTTTGCAAATAAACAAAGGTCCATTATCAGGCAGGTCCACCTCAAGTTTATTAAAGGAGAGTTTGTCTGTTCTCCTGAAATTGGATTTTAGGGATCTTGATGTACTTTCTTTGTGTAGAATTTCCTTCATGCGCTCAGATGGAGTTTGTTTTTTGGTCATTTCATTTTTCCCCATATAGTTATGAAGACAATTAAACACTCTGACATTAAACTTCAGCATCTTCATTTGTGATTTTGTGCGGTGTGACAAATATCCTTGTTGAAAAATCTAAAGCAAATATAGAGAATATTGAAGAGCTAAAACAGATATAAACAAATAAAAAGATATACCAGCAACAACTTTGCAAATCATTTTTGAGGTGAAGTGAATGATGTTTTATTGTGGCAGAGATTTGTAAAATTCAACTTTAAATTTTAGATAATAAAAAAACACTTTACTACCAACTACCAGAAGGGGCAGATATTTGATCATTCCTAAAGGCATATGTAGATCACCAAATGGTCCAAAGACCTGGATCTCTTATGTGTTATTTAGAACAGGCATCCCCAAACTCGGTCCTCAAGGACCACTGTCCTGCAGATTTTAGAGGTTTTCTTGCTCCAGCACAGCTGATTTTAATTGAAAGCTGATTAACAGGCTTTTGGTCTACTGCAATAATTATAATCAGCTGTGCTAAAGCAGGGAAACCTCTAAAACCTGCAGGACAGCGGTCCTTGAGGACCAACTTTGGGGATGCCTGAATTAGAAAACTGAGATGGCCATGGAGGAAGGCTCTTTTGTCCATGTTCGTTTAGCCCCACATTTTCATCATCAAATTCAATTACCCAATGGCAGCCCTTTCTTGGTTAACTGGTACAGTTCGCCATATTTATCTTTTCCTTCTTATTATTTATTATTTCTTGGTATTTTAGAAAGTTCATGAAAACAGGTTTTTAATTGAATCTAGAAGGGACACAGGTCCACAGCATCAAAGAACCTCAACCATAGTCAGCAGAGGGCATAAGGGTGCTCTGTATCATATAATCCTCCTGTTTTTCACTCCAAAAACACCTGTTTTTTTGTTAGCCAAAAGCAGAAACCTAAGCTAATCTAATGAAAGCAGGTTGCTGAGGTATGGACAGTCTTTTAAAAGTGTATCCTTTTTTCTCTTTCTTATTACCAGCTGATAAAATAAGGTTAAAAATGTCCTAAATGGAAAAAAAAAATCTAATTTAAAGAGCACAGCTTGTCTAAGGTTGCAGAAAATGTTCAAAATTAAATTTTGGTGCCAATTGAAGCAGCCGTCTAAATATTTTTTTATTTCAACAAATAGATATATTTTTTAAAACCATTCCTGATGTTGCTGATTATTGAATACCTGTGTGCCACACATTTTAGAGTTAACAGGTATGAGAACTCAAACCTGGAAGCTGGGGGCCTAAATTCAAATTCTGCCCCGGCTCTTCAACAACCTTTGGCTGCCTCTGCTATGGGTGGTTTTAGCTTGACATTTGTGAGTGCTTCTTTCCCCATCCTTTTACTCTTCAGTATTTCCGATTTCATTGTAATTGCTTTCATTGTTACAAAACTAAATATGTTTTATAGAAATGTGCTTTCTCTTTTGACTATTTTACTTTTTTATGGCTGTTTCTTACCAGACTGTTCTTCATCCTTATCTTCTTCAGCCTATCCTTTCCTTCCCATTTTCTTTGTTCTATAAAATGTTTGTTTTAAAAAGAAATTAATCCAAATAAGCAGCACTGGGTTCTAGGAGTCTGCCATATGCATCAATAATTGTCTGCCCCCAATGAGAGAAGTGATAAAATTACACTAAACAAACATGTATCCTTAGACAAGTATTCTTTCTTCCTTTGGATGACAACTTTTTACTTGTGCCCAAATATAATGAAGCATTTAAATATTTTTTTTGCTACTCTCCCCAACAACATTCATGCAGCTACCAATAGTTGCTGAAAGTTACCCAACTTTGAGGTCTGCAGTATATAAGTACAGATTGAGCCCAAACCACCATTT
Source organism: Cyprinodon variegatus (assembly GCF_000732505.1). Taxonomy (NCBI): domain Eukaryota; kingdom Metazoa; phylum Chordata; class Actinopteri; order Cyprinodontiformes; family Cyprinodontidae; genus Cyprinodon; species Cyprinodon variegatus. The sequence continues at coordinate 268,036 of NW_015150532.1, forward strand.
ATCTCACAGAAATGCACTTTCCTTAATTATTGTGTGCATAAACAACTTCAAATGCATTTTGACTGAATAAGTTTGTGCTGCATTATATTTCCAAAGCAAAAAAAAAAACTGTGGCTGAATTGAAATGAGATTTAGTCTGACTTATTCATACGAACAGGCAAAGTTTGTTAAAGCTAAATGATGATAGGGATTTTCATGAGCATTTTGTGGAGTTAAAGAGAAAAGTAAAACACAAATGAATTAAAAAAGTTACTCTTTTGTTTAATAAAAAATACATCTATAAATTCGGCAACTTCGCTTCCATTATCATGAAAAACAGAGAAACAATGGAGACCAACTTTACAGTAGGCTTTCAGAACTACACGGAAACACAAAACACAGAGATGACATGTTGAAGGAAAAACAGCAGAATTAAGATAAATGACTTAAATAAAACACTTCAGCAGAAATAAATCTGGTGGGAGGAATAAAACAAGAATCTACACTGAAATAATCCGTCTGCTGACACATTAATAGGAGACGGCTTTTTGAGAATTCAAAACATCACAAGGTTCACTTCAGTCCAAATCTTCAGCAGCTTGGTGTGAAAACAAACAGCGCATGAACAGGCAATGGGTCTGCAGCTGGGTGACTGGTTTAAAAAAAAAAAAGGGTGTATAAAGCAAAGACTTGAATGAACAAAAGCTATTTTCTTAATAGTCGTCCTGTCTTTTTTTTCTAAAATATTTATTCGAGCAAAATGTTCATGTTTCACTCAGAAGATCTTCTGCAGCAGACTCCTCCCCCCTTTATTTCCAAAAACAACAGTGATTGGCTTGTGCATGAATAATGGCCTAAATCAGGGGTGTCAAACTGGTTCCAGAAAGGGCCGTGTGGCTGCAGGTTTTCTTTCCAACCAAACAATAGCACAGCAGACTCCAGTCATCTCATCAAGTCATTGTGTTCAGATTGAACTCACTTAATGAGATGACTGGAGTCTGGTGTGCTATTGCTTGGTTGGAAAGAAAACCTGCAGCCACACGGCCCTTTCTGGAACCAGTTTGACACCTCTGGCCTAAATCGAACGCAGTTTTAGGGGTTCATTAAATAACATTAGAATAAATGTTTTGTCGTGAGCTGTTTATCAATGATAGACGCCTACTTTGATCTCACTCTCACCCAGACATGCCCCACTGAACCCATTAATCTAAATAATATAGCAAATCAATACAAAAAAAGATGCATTTACTGTAGTTAAGATGAACTACTTAAAACTTTTTAAAAGAACCTCATATAACAATTTGAAAAATATCCTGTTTCAGTTTAATTATAAGGAAGGCGGTTTCTTATCCATCGATTATTTTTAGCCCAAACTTCAGCAGTTTTTTCTGTAATAGGAAATTTCCATCCGCATTGATAATGTAGACGGAGGAAAAGGTTTTTGTCATGACCTACAGTGCGCCATCTTGTCCTTCCAGAAGGAAATGAGTTCCCCATAATGCTGCAGACTGAAAGGATCACGGCACTGGGAGGAAGTGATGATTATGAAGCAAAATTTCACTTCTTTGCTGTTATTAGCTGCCAACATGGTCTGGTTGAATGCAGAAAACGGCACTGATTGAAGTTTTCAGCTGATGCATAGGAGTTCTCTGAGGGCAAAGTGCTTACTGTGAAGAAGTAAGGAGAGGTTGTACCTGCGGTTTTCGTCAATATTTCACAAAGTGCATGACTTATAGTGGGTTTTTCAGACAGTCACAAAACCTGTATTATACAATCCTTTTGGAAAAAGAAATCCAATTACAGTCTGTACTGACAGTATGTACCTCTCCTCATAGAAAAATTGTTTATCCTTTCAATTTATCCTCTTTTTACAACAGTTTGGTGTTTTTTTTTTTTAGTTAGTCATTATTTCCTGTAAGCCTGGTTTCATTTGTGTTTCTAAGCACAGAGAGCGAAGCATTGCATTAGGATTGCCTTGCTTCTGAGGTTTCCTCTCTTTGTAACTGCAATCTTTCTTAACTTTTAGCAGCACATAACTCTCAAAAACATCTTTTCCCCACTTAAAAACAGACTAAATTAGATATTTCCCCTACAATACTGCCACACCAGCCAATTAAACACTTGGTTTATTGTGCTTTTTTCAAAACAACTCCGTAGATGTGGTGATCCAGCTGCCAGCAGATGATGCTCACCTTTGATGAAATGTATGCACATTGCACGGTGCAGGACTTTGTGCTGACTCTGCGCTCTGAGAACATTATTCCACCATTTTTCTTTACTTTTTTTTTTTTTTGAGCAAATCATTTTAGTTCAGAATGGCATCTTTCTTTCAGTCATTTTCTCCCTGTCTGCCAGACGGTCAGATACAAGGTCTCTGTAACTAAGTGCAACGATTACATAACCTTCACATGAAAGTCAAACCACGACAAAAAGACTTTTCTTTTGTTTTCCATCACGGGGTCCTTGGTTATGACCAATATGATCATATTAGGTTCAGCTGTTTGTGCTGTCCTCTTCTGCTCTTGACTCCGAATTCTTCTGATTGGGGGGGCTGAGAGAAAATCCTCTCATCTGATGCTGATTTGCTCACCATGAAAGTCCAATCGAAGCTCACTCCCATCAGATTCCTGTCATCATCTGCAAATATAAAGAAGCTTAATATGAGATTGGGGTCTTTATGAAGTGAAATGTCACAGCCTGTGTAATAACCTTCAATGACGTCTATCTGGTTTTCCTGGATATTTGCATTTTTTAAAGGTCAGATGAGACCTTTAAAACTTTCAATCCCAATTTCGTATAAATAAGATGCAACCCTGCTGGTCTCTCCTTGCTTTGGACAGTCAGACACTGAAATCCTTTATTTTTAAAAAAACAGACTAAAACCTGAGCATCTGGGTAGTAATTTTTACTTCTCACCATAGTTCCTTAATTAGATTTCAATTTGGACTTTGATTTAACCATTCTAAAATAGCTTTCATCTAAATCCCCTTTTACCCAGTTCTAGTCTTCAGTCCAATAAGTTCTTCCTCAACACTAAACTGTCAAAAGAATGGTTAAGATCTAGGAAACTATACACTAAATTGGATCTTTCTGAAGAGATACCATTAGGTCACCTCTAATGGATCAGGAGCAAATAGGGAAACTACCAGACAATAGTTCAATTCAATTTCAATTCAGTTTATTTCTATAGCGCCAATTCACAACATGTCATCTTAAGGAACTTTACAATTCAACCGGATCATCCAGTCAAATTGATTAAAAGTTTTCTAAGGAAAACCAGTTGATTGCATCGACTCATTGACTCAAAGGCAATCCCTCACACTATAAGCATCCTTGTAGCGACAGTAGAGAGGAAAAACTAATCTTAGTTATTGAGGAATTAAGATGGACAACCCCGTGGAAACCATTGTGCTGGTTCTATGTTCATGGTTAATCTCCAGCTAGAAGGTAACCCTTGGTGTAGGCCTCAATTGTTTAATAGTCTATTTCTTTCAAAACTACTCAATACACAACTTAGTTTTTTGCAAAAAAACAAACAAAAACTAAAAGCTTTCCAAACACAGCTGTGGAGATTGCTTCACCAATGAGGTTTTGTTTACTGGACTCACCAAAAATGCTATTTTCAAATTCTTCTGCTGTCTCCATTGTGCAGCTTATGTAAAACATTTTTGAGGTTCTTTCTACAAATGCTTTTTTTTTACTCTCCTAAATGCCAGATGTGCAACGACCAACTGTTCTGTGGAAGGATCTTCAACCAAAACATCAGCTGTCTGTAGGTTCTCAAGAGTTACATCGAACCTCAGTGTTGCTTTTCTGACCAATTATGCTATTACATTGCCTGTCAATTAAGCTAAATCAACATATCTTGATTAATTTTCAAATTTTGAAAATACATTTTTAATAAAAAAAAAAAAAAAAACATTCTGCCTGACCTGACTCCTGGTTTATAAATGAATACTGAATGTAAATGTTCTTATCTGTTTGTAAGAAAAGAACATGTAAGCTTTCCTTCGTCTTTGCACTGCTTTCTCTTGTTTAATCAGAAAAACAAAAACTTAAGGCATAAAAAAATTGAAACACTTGAACACCAGCTATGTAGGGCCTCAGTAGGCTGATGGAAGCAGCATTAAGCAGCTATCCATTGAAGCTGCCTGGGATATTGCATGTGGCATTAAATGGCATGTGAGGCCACGTCCCTCTGAAATCATCCTGCCGTGCTGTTTTTAGTCTGTTCCAACCGTTCAATATACGTCTCTCCCGGCATGGAGCTGATTTGGACAATGGATTCTCACTTTTAGACGGGTCAATGCACACTTATTCACCCAGGAATAAAACAGATCTACTGACTGTGGAGAGGTCAATGAAGATGATTTATTTACATACAGGGTAATCAGTATCTGCTGAGCTTTCACTGGGAATTTTATTTGCTTCTGGTCCTAAACTGGCAGCAATTGACATTTACCCAGATATATATTCTGAACAAAATACTACAGTCTTTTATTTTGTTGCATTAAACAGATGCATTGAAAGCACAAACCGTTTGCATTGCAAAAGTCTTCCGGCATCTTACATAAACTTTAGAGTAGAGCTGGGGGATATGGCTAAAAACTTATCAGGATATTTATTGGTACCACTAAATATATTTTTAACAATAAAAATGATTAAGAAAAAAGACTTCTTGTGACTCCTTAAGCACTTTCATAAGTAAATGTATGGCTGCGACTGCCTGCCACAGCAATCATTGCCCAGCAATACTGCTCTTAAAACTATACATATTTAAAAACAGTTCTCTTCTCAACACCATTTACATAAAGAAGAACAATTTATATAACTAAATATCCCACAGTAACACCATATATCTAATCTTCCAATCTGTCAACCCTCTAAGGAGAAAAAAATTAGATCAGAACAGTAGAGGGTTAGAATTTTTTTTTTCATATTTCACTTATTTTTGGAGTTTTTAAAGCGTCTTTATTATTACTGATGACGATAAACAACAAATATTTGATTACGATTCAATATGATGGATCAACACGAGACAATAGATGAAATTATTAAATTGGTGTAAGATTGTTATGATTAGAAGACAACCAGCAGCCTGAAGACCAAAGAATCCAGCAGACAGCATAAGGAAGGGCTGGGCTTCTGAATCTTTTCTTATCTGTGCTTAATCTATCTTCTAAAAATAAAACAAATAAGACAATACTACCACATTTACCAAGATATGACGGTATTAATATGAAGCAGCCAGGAGACAGAAGATTACTTTGGAGGAGCTACAGAGATCTGCAGCTCTGGTGAGAACAGGACAATTCTCAGTCCTGCACCTCACAGATCTGGATGGTTTTACTGGAGAGCTGCAAGTTGCTTACTGTTTATTAGATAAGAATAAAACCGAACTTTTCACTCTCTTACAAAATGTTATGTGAAGTTAAAGACAAAAACTGCACATCATCCTGATTCCTGCTGTGAAACTGTAATGGCAGCATCATGCTGTGGGGAAGAGAAGAGAAAAAGGGGGCCAGAGCTAATGATAAGGTTAATGAAGCTAAATAAAATGCATACTTTGCCTGGAAGGACAAATAGTTAGCTGTTGCAAAGAATTAAGACTGCAGACGAGGTTTACCTTCTAACAGGAGAATGACCCAAAACATAGAGCCAGAGCAACAATTATGTGTTTGGATCAAAGTGAAACCGTGTCTTAGAAGGATTTAAACAAAGTCCAGATCTAAATCAAAATCAAACCAGACATTTCAAATTAATGTTGTACAGCTTTTATGCAAAGAAAAATTGCAGGAACTTACTCTGACAGTTAAAATGTACTGCTCTAAGCATTCTGAGGCTGTGCCATGACTTTATGAGGACAGTAGGTTTGTAAGACAACGTATGCAAGTGAAACAGAAACCCAGTCACAATGTTTGCCTTTGCAGGCTGCGCTGCTCCCTTCAGACGACCAGACAGGGCACAGCTGAGGCCTCACTCAATGTGTGCCGCCGCTGTCATCATGCATCACTGTAATTGGCCCGGTTGTTTCAAAGCAATAAGACCAATGATGAGTGAGCTTATTACCGACCACATCCTCCAGAACACTGGTTCTGTTTCTACATTACACTGCAGCCCAAGTACACACATTCAGACACCCTCTCTAATTAAAGCACTGCTAAAACAGAGCAGTTTACCAGATAATAGAAATCAAAATATGGAAAAAATACAAACTTTTACAATTTTTTTTAAGATGTCTGTATGCCATCCAGATATGAGCTTGAGCCTCATTAACAGAACACAACAGTCACAGTAACATTGCATCATGTTTCTGCCTGACAATGCTATGTAGATGTGGAAAGCAAAAAAGAATTGTAACTAGAACCTGAAGCAACTCAGCTAAGAGGTACATTGCATTTTTTTTTTAGCAACGGTATAGCAAAACAAGCATTGCGGCAGCAGAATAAACCATAAATAAAGATTCAGATGTTTCTTAAATATTCAAATGACATTGCCATTACAGAAACATTTTTATGTCTATGTAATGATTACAGTAGTAGCCATCCAAAATTTCCCCCCTTTCCTTGATAGGCCCTTGGCTGGTCTTTGGCTAATCCCCTTCAATTCCTTTTTAAACATCAATATTTGTATTAAATATTCTTTCTGTCATGATTTGTGAACATTAAGATCTAAACGGACACGTAATCTCCTGATCAGACCCTGTAATTCAGTGAAAGGGTGGAGTCAGAGTAAAAAAATATGCAAGAGGTGGTCACTCCACTGGCTGGAAGTTGGAGGGGATTTCGCTGGGGGTTGGAGGGAAGTGGGAAGTCATTCGGCTGGTGTTTGACTGAATGGCATTTTGAATGGCTGGTACTGTAGATAATCTAGATTGGACGTCATGTGTCAGTTAAGATTTACTTAGAAGTCCAAATATTGGTCATTTTACCCCAAAAAAATGAAAAAATAATATTTAGAAATGTCACCTTTGTCTAGTTTTGGATCCATAATCTTGTAAAATCTGAGTGCAGGCCTCCTCCAGGTTCCAGTCGCACATCTCCAGCAGCTTTAGGCACTCGGACCTGCTCCTCAGACCCAAACAGAACAACTGCTCCACCTGCAGAGAGACAGAAAACAGAAATATTTTTTTCTTACTAGTTTTAAAACAACCTGAGTAAATGTGCAAAGTAATTCAGGCTCCTTCCTCTCCGATTCCGCTTTCAGCCCATTCAGTCAGTACACTACTCGTTTCGCATTGTTGTTCCAGCTTCATGGCATATTTGCCATATCTTTTACCTCTGTTCAGAGTTTGATGCACACATTATTTAATAAAACATCTCATCTCTGGGGAAACCAACTAGTCACCATCCTAAAGAGTCGTTGTAGTCAACTCCCAAAGTCGACCACAGTGACTTTCAAAAATATTTAAGCTCTTTTACTTTTTACCTATTGTCTTTTATTCTAACCTGGTTTTCAATTTTCAGCAATGTACCAAATCTGTACATAATAGACTGATTTGGTGAAGTTAAAGAAGTAAATTATGAATATTATGAGCTCTGACAAATCTGCTAAAAGCAATCACCTTTAAAAGTCACAGTGCTGATTAAAATAAAGTCAACCTGACCTGTGTCATGTGATCTATCTGTATAAACACACCTGGTCAAAGGTTTCAGGAGCACTTGTCAAGAGGCCTCAAACCATGAGGACTAAGGAGCTCTTCAAACAAGTCAGAGACAAAACTATGAAGAAACACAAGTCAGGGTAGGATCATAACCATTTGATGCATCATCTTCAGATTGATTGGTTCCACAACAAATCCACCAAGAAAGGGATGTTCTAAGGATTGGAGAGGGAAATCTTTTCAGCCTGGTAGTTAAAGACTGGCTCATTCTTTCAAATATAAAATAACATGGCAAAAACAAATTTAATAATGTCAGTTCTTTATAGTCATAGTGCAAATAATTAGAAATAGAAAAACGATGTAAAATTAAAATTTTCGAGTAGAAGAAAAAAATCCACTGTGTTATTATGAAAAATAAAGTTCAACTCAACTTTTTGACATAAAAAAACAGAATAACTAACTAACAGTAGGGTGTAAAGCACTAATACTACTACTACTATAAGCGCCATAGTAGAGCACTACATAATGCAGTCTTAATTGATACCTTGTCTCAGTCATTGGACATGAATAGTTCTTTATCTTTTTTATTACACTAGCTTTATGATTAAGCTAGCATTATATTGCCATTTACCAGCTGTCTCTTCTGTCCGTGTTCTTGAAAAGTATCTGTGAGATAAGCATGTATGGCTGCATCTTCCACTAACCCCTTTCTTTATTTTTTTGCCATATTTCTTCAACCCCTCCTAGTCTCTTTCTATATATTTTTGCTTGCTGATCAACACCTTGCCTATATTCTCCATTCTGCACCTTTGATAGGGAGAAGCTGTGGTGGGGGGGTGTCTACTTTAAGCTATTAAGAGGACTTTCTTGTCAAATGTTTACTCCCAAATTGCCATTTCAGTCTCTTAAAGAGACAGATTGATTTAGAGCAAGTAGCACCAAGGTTCTACTGTCATTTACTTTCCTTGGTACCGGCGAGTCGATCAATGAAGCGGCCCCCTGGGAATCTTACGGATTGACCGCTTGGCCTTTGGCTGTCTCAAAAATTCACAGACTGTTTGAGGAGGGCATGTATGAGATATGCAGCACAGAGACCAAAGGTAGCCCTAAGGTGCTGCAGAGTTCCACAGTACAGACTGGGGGATCTGTCTATACTGTAGGACCACAATACGCTGCACACTCCTTTAAACCTGGGGCTTATGGAAGAGTGACCAGAAAAAAGTCTTAGTCTTAGGCCTATTTTAAATTCACCATAACATATGTGGATGACAATCTAAATGTATGGAGGAAGGGGTACTGAACTGTGCAAAAGTTAGACTTTTTTGTACACCACAGAAAACTGTCTGACCGACACCAACATCCCATCATCCTAAGAACCTCATCCCCACAGTAAAACATGGTGGTGGCAGCATCATGCTTGAGAGGCGGGAGGTACCGGACAGCTAGTAATAGATAGTGCTAAATGGAGGGAAACTGATGATCAAAACTTGTTTCAGTCTGCCTGTGATTTGATACTAGGATGGAGGTTCATCCTCCAGCAGGACAATGACCCGAAGCATACTGATTTAATGGGAAAGATTAAACATGTTGGAGTGGCCTAGTTAAAGTCCAGACCTGAGACAAAAAGAGAATCTGTAGTTAGAGGTATATGGTGTTCAAAATCCAAAAGCATTCAATATGAGGAACTGGAGCAGTAAAGAGCAAAAGGCCTGCTGAGAAGACATGGAGCATAGAGACTGATCAAAGCCATCCGCAGCTGGAATGACCAAAAGTTGGTTCTACACAGTAGCGCCTGAACTGCCATACAAGCAGAAATATTCTCGTAGCTCGTCCTGTTTGCCGTTTTATCCACAATAAAAAGTTTAAAATTGTAAAAAAGTATATGAATAAAAATGGAGTAACATGTAGAACTGCTGCCTTTTTTAACACCAATTTTAATGGTAACTACAATTATACTTTATAAATGGTAAATGGTCAGAGATATACAGTAGAGCGTTGTTTTGACCACAGTAGAAAATAAAAGCTAAATACCTATTGCTATAATTCAATAGTTTAAAAGAAATGACATGACAAACCTTGAGGCTTTTGGAATCTGGACCTAGATAAGTTAATTTTATGATTTTCTGTGTGCTAATAATGGATTTTTTTCACGATTTCATGAAAGGACCTGATGTTTTTGAGAGGTCTTTAAAATACATCCAAAGGTTTACTTCTCTTAATTCTATTTGGGTGTTTTTAACAAAGACCATGTTAGGAACACTAAGGTGTTTCTAACATGGTCATTTTAAAGTATTAAACTGTTTACCTTTTAACAGAAATAAGAATTTGGGATTATTTAGGGATTATTCAATTTTATTAATCCAAAATGATATAAAGTTTACATTTTTAGCATCAGATAACACTGAAAAAAAAGATTTAAGGTGAAAGATTTTTCGTGAATTTTTTTAAAAAACCAGCGCTCTCTATTAAACGCGTGCGAGAGCCTGCACAAACCCATTTCTCCTTGTTCACGCTTTGTTTAAAAGTTGTTGTTCTCATAGGTCATACAACACCTTACTGTGTCTGAATGTCGCCCTAACCTCTAAATCCCTCAATATCTAAAGAGTGGCGACTATATAGTGGACTTAATAGCAAACTCCGTTAACTGACCGTTTGGACAGATGATCCCTGGTTTAAACTTCGTTGGTCACGTAACTCCTCCTTCACCACGCAGTGCCTGTGCTCACTTTTACCTTACAACACTGCCATTTTCAAAGAGCAGTGGTGAGAAAGGCGAGCTTCAGTGACTGTCTGAAACCGTAGCTCACCACAGATATACACCTGAAATTGCACATGTGCAGAAAAACATAGCTAACTGGGGACAAGCACGTAGGATGGCCTTACGTAAACATATCACCAGAATGATTAACATTTAGAAGAACCCAATTATTTAGATGATTGTCCTCTATACCTTTAATACCATACACACCATCAGTGTGTGAGTGTGTGCGTGAATGGGTGAATGAATGTAGTGTAAAGCGCTTTGGTCAAGTCTCCTGACTTGAATAAAGGCGCTATATAAGTACATGCCATTTATCATTTAATATAGTGAATGTAAATATTTGCTTTTGACTGCAAATGTAAAATTGATTCATAGTCTGTTGTGTCTGATGAACAAAGATGCAACATTTTAAATAAATAATAAAATAATGATATTTCTGACAAGTTTTGGAATTTTATTTGCATCATTCACAAAAAAGTGATAGTGACAAAAAAAAAAAAACTGCACTAAACTGCAGATATCCAATATTCTTTTGCCAACATAGTTTACAATCTTGCCATCACAGGAAAACCTTTTCTGTCACTTCCAATAGTCACTGAAAATACTCCACCAGATGATTCAATGGCATCCAAAACCAAGTTTAGCCACAGAAATAACCTGGAGTAATTATTTTCTGCATGAATTATCAATCCCTCTCTTCCCTGTGGAGCACAATTGGCTCCACTCTTCTTTATAACATTTTTTTCAGTTCATTAAGGTTTGCAGATATTCATTTGAGCTGAGGTCTCAGTACAGCTTCTTTATCAGGCAGGCCTCTCTACTCAGGTTTGCTCTTTCAATTAGAGTAAACAAAAAACTAAAGTTAATGCTCACAAACACAAGTTTGTGTTGCTAACCTTATCATAACATTGTATTGACTTTCTTTATAGTGACTCCAACAATGAACAAAACTTAATTTTAATAACTGCAACTTTAAGCATATTTTTATATAGTAAATTGGCTTTTTTGGGGAAAACCTGGTCTGATTCGGAGAGGCGGCAACCATCATACTTTGGATGCTGCAGCTCTTCTTTCTGGGAATCTGGACAGATTTATTAGTCCTCCAAATCCCTGACATCCCAGGGTGGAATAGAGTTTTAGTATAACACACGTCTTTGCAGCTTCTCTACTGTTACCCACTCATTACTCCATCCAGACAGTGTCTTGCCTATGACCAAAATTAAACAAATTAGAGAAGGATCCTATAGTAGTAAATCATGATAAGCTAACTAAAATTATAGCAATTCCAATTAGTTCAAACTATTAAATTGTTTTTTGATATAATTTATCTTTCTTCAAAAAGTCTGCTAGTTAATGACTTGATTTGTGATAATCCAATTGATTTATGTTCACTTACAGTAACTTGGCTGCAGAAAAAGAGCAAAAATAAGGCAGCTCCTTCTAGTTATTCAAATTTTCACAAACCCAGAAATTTGGGGCTGCTCCAAAGCCAGATAATAGTTACAACTATTTTGAACATTTAACCCTTAGTTTACCTCATCCAAAGTGCAAAGCACACAAATCTCTTCCATTTCTAACTTTATATCAGGGGTAACTAATTACAAATCAGAGGGGTCTGATTAAAGAAAATCAACAACCAGTAAAGTTCTGGAGGCATTGTAGTTATAATCTGTTACTTTAAACCGAATTTAACACTGAAACAAAATTAGGTGTTAATGCCTCCATGTCCAGATCCGGACCCACCTGCTGGCTAATCCGGACCCAAACTGATTTAAAATATTTTTAAGTTACTGCATGTTGTCTGACAATATTGTCTAAATTCAATTGTGCCACTTCCCCCGTTTGTATGGTAAAGCCATCTGGAGCGTCCGGCACCGGGCTGCACGTGATACAAATTAGCCAATAAGCTGTCAGTCTAGGTTGCTGCCGCTAGCTACTTTAACCTCTCAAAACCCGTTTTACTGCGCTTACAAATAGTAACTCAGGATGCATGACAATTACACTGGTAAAATGTTTACCAATATAGATATGTTAGACATTGTTGAAAAGCTTAGATTCGCCACAATTCAACCACCTAGTTCATTTTATGGACATAGCGAGCACCAAAGCACAATTATAGCAGCATGTTGAAATGTAGCACAACAAAGCAGCCACTACAAGCAAGCATGTCTTTATTACTGCTGTTCAAAAAAGACTTATTATTTTCGAGAATAAAAAACTTTAAGTCATGTTTAAACTGATGCAGCTTGGGTGTTTTACTCACCGAATGTTAATGTATATATTCAGAAACTAGAAGGTGTTAGCTTTCAAATAACATATCACACATGTAATTTGGGCTTACAGTTTCTCAGTTATTTGCTTTTCCATTTGGGTAAGCAGATGAGGTGAATTTCCCAGAAATTAGGTGGATATTAAGAGGTTAAGACACAGCAGGCAAACCTGTGGCAAGCTCGGCAATGGGAAAAAAGAAGAAGATAATGAGAAAAAGAGAGCAGAGAAAGTGTAGACTCCTAGAAGAATTTGCAGAAAACTGGTGAAAGAAAAGTGAAATGGTGTGCTCAAAGATGACGCTGCACAGTTTGAATATGTTTGGCTCAACCTACTGCTGTGAAGAATTTTCCTCTATGAACATAATCAAAAATATTGATTTAGGCTCAAAATGAGCACCTTGATATGTGCTTTAGAATGGCTTTGTCACCAATCAAACCCAGGTTTAAAACCATGCAGGTCAGCTTAAAGCCCACTGCTCTCATTAAGGCATAAAAAAAGAAAGAAAAACGGTCAGTTCAGGTGTTTTATAAAAAAAAAAAAAAAAGTGAATCAGGAAATTGTCTATACACCAAACTGAGAGATTGTTGTTCTCTACTTCAAAAACAATTTAAAATAAAATCTAAAATAGAAAAATTTTCTTTTTTTTTTTGTATTTTTATTAAACAGTTCAATATATAGCTTGGATGCATTTTATTTCCTGCATTTTATTTCAGTGTTAAATGCTCAAAAGTAACAGATTATAATTAAAAATATCTGGACCTCTACTGGTTGTTGATTTTCTTTAGTCATACCCCACTGATTTTTAACTGGTTTTAACTGGCTATAAACCCTATGAATTATTAGAAGGTTAGCGATAGTGTCACATAAGCTACTACTATGAGAAAATAAGTGTGCACACTTGCACACTTTTATCTAGAAACACTGTCTTGGGTGACACCTATTAAATCTACCATGAAGACATTTGTATGAAAGTAACTGCCTTGCAGTCTTCAGTAGTGATGGGTGAAGTTTGCTCTTCTTTCTTCTACTGAGGACGGACAGTAACATATCATCCCAATAAGCTTGAAGCTCATTTCGATTGTCAGAAGACAGCTCGTCTTACTAAGTTTTTCCTAGTAACATTAAAAAAGTATATTTATTTATTGTTATTGTAGTAAAGTTTTTGTGTGGACTGTCTTTCGAGCTCATTTATATGCTATTGATGCACAAACAGAAAAAAAATTGTTTTTTCTTTCCCCTCCATCACACACACTCCCTAACGCATTGCTTGAACCAATCATAACCTTGGACATGTCTAGACCTGCCTCTCTCATTAAAACCATAAAGAAAAGTTGAAAATATTGCCCTGGGAAAGCACAGATCAATAAATGATTAAGTGTTCAACAGCCCGCCCAAAAAAACAGAAAACCCAAAGGGAGGAAAAATAAACAGGTTAATGAGTTGAATCGACTTTGTCTCTTTTCCAACTGGGATAAGTGGCAAAGATTGCATTTTATAAAGAGATGAAAGCAAAAGAAAAACTTACTTTGAACCTTTTATCAGCTACTCAACTGGTTTATTATCTTGTCTATTATATTTTATAGTGTTTTGACACTTATGAGCCTCTGTAACTCGAAAGATTTGTGGTAACTGCATGGTGATATACCAGGACAATGGTTGGTGACAGAGATCATACAACATTCAGTTTGATCAGCACTTTCCAGTCAGTAAGAATATTTTCCGTAACTGCTTTAGGGACATGCTACAACAGAAGTCTTTGAATCAAAAACAATTTATAAATGAATAATACTTAACTTTTGTAATTTTTTTGGTATTAGTCAAAATACCTTTTTGTCTAGTAAATGGCTGCAGTTCATTAATATTAGCAGAGATTAAAGCCAGGCTTATGCTGTATGATTTTTTGCCCTTTTCGGGACAATTCTTCAGTCGTGCGAGAATTTTTCAATCGTGCCGACTTTCAGCCTGATCATGCGTCGTGCATCGTTTAGTGTACAGGGGGCAACCAGGGGCGATCAGCCTCTCACGACCACCTCCCGATCAGGAATCGTAAGGTCGGGAGAAAATTAAACATGTTTGAAATACAGTGGGCCGTTTTGGGCAAATCGCTCAGTGGCAAGGCAAGGCAAATTTATTTGTATAGCACAATTCAGTACAAAGACAATGCAAAGTGTTTTACATGATTAAAATATAGGAAAATAAAACGGAATCAAAGCAAGTAGGAAAAAAAAAAATTTAAAAATGCAGAAATGAGTTCTGTTTGTAACATTGACAGACAGTAGTAGCCACGTTTGCTCAGCCACATCTTTGTCCAAATACGTCGTCACCTTTTCTTTTCAGGGCTTTCAGCACAAAATTGCACGAATTGCCAAGGCAGCACGTTTCACTCTAGTCGGCTTCATATTCCTCCTCTACTCATTTGGCTTCCGGATAGATAAGTCTCAGTCGTGCCATCTCACTGCGGAGCTGAGTCCGATGTGGTTTTTTAGACAAGTAGTGTGAACAGGTATATCTGATCAGAGCATTGGGCAGTACATGCATCATGAGCTGTGAACTCACACTATACGGCGATCCCTGCGGTTTCGTCGTACAGTGTGAGCTACAGCTGTGTGCAACGACTGAAAAAAATCGAACAGTGTATGCCTGGCTTTAGTAAGAGCAAGACATTAAGCACATAAGAAGGATGAAAGCTAAGGAATGTTCAGAAAGAACACAAATGTGGCAACTAGAAGGAGATGTTCATGTTAATCCAGTCAAATGGTCGGTTCAGGAGTAACTAAACTGCCAGAAATAAAACTGACACGTTTCAAGCATATATTTGTTTTTCAAATATAGGCAGGTTCAACATGGACACAGAGTAAAGAGAAATTTTGCTGAAGTTAAAAAATCTGACCTTCTTTATTTATTTCTCATTGTGTTTGTCGCTGTGACATGGGGTTAACCAGCACAAGAGAGATAAACTTTTTTTTTTGTTAAAAGCTAAAGACACCAAGTCATGGATGCAGATGCTGTTGTCTAGCTTTCCATATCACATAAAGTGCCGTGACTCACTCTCAGCTATGGTGAGTTGCAAAGACAACCAAAGCCAGATTTCGTAACTCAACATGTATTGTGATCCATGGAGCACAGAATATGCTGTAACACCGGTAAGGCCGGGCATACACTGTATAATTTTTTGGACCAATTTTCCAGTCTTGCAAGAATTTTTTTGATCGGGCAGAGTTTCAGCCTCATTATAGTCCGATGTGTAGTATGCAGGGGGTGATGAGGGGCGGTTAGCCTCTCATGACCACCTCCCAATCAGGAATCCTAAGGTCAGGAGAAAATTACAAATGACTGAAATCTAGTCGGCCCTTGTGGGGTATTTGTGAGCAAATCCTGCAGTTGAAACAGAGCTACACGCCAATTTACCAGAACATCACTAACTGTGCATGTGCAAAAATGGGAGTTGTTCTTTTTCCTTTCGGACTGATGAGTCCAACCAGCGTCATCTCTCAGCACTGAGTCCGACATGTGGTTTTTGGACGTACAGTGTGAGCAGTTAGGTCGCATCAGGGTGTTGGGCCATACCGTGCAACTCCATACATCATGAGCTGTGAACACATAAATCCTGTGATTTCAACGTACAGTTTGAGCTCTGGCTGAGTACAACGATAGAAAATATCATACAGTGTATGCCCAGCCTAAGCAAATAGACAGTCCTCCAATTTGATGATAGACACGTGGTTGTAATTACCGCAGTGTCTGCAATAAGGAGCTGAAATGTAAAGCGACCAAGACCAGGCGACCCTCATGAATTTTGAAAAGTTTTTAACATCTTGCTTGTAATTTGTAATTTTGTAATTTTTATTAAGGATCCCCATTAGCTGTTGCCATGGCAAACAGCTAGTCTTCCTGGGGTCCACATCTTGCTTGAATCAATATTGTCAACGAAATGAACACAAACTGTAGCTTCTGTAACGCAACATATGCTAACTAATGTAGAAAATAACAGTTTAATAATTGTTTCTTAAATGGAAATCCGAGTCAGAAATATTCCTATTAGTTGATCTCCATTACTAAACAATTACAGAGAGGAACACAAGAGGAGGACAATTCTATGCAGAGACTGCAGCAAACTAAATGCTCTTACCTTCAAATAATTCACAGCTTTCTGGATATCCCAGTTGTTGTTCTGCAGGGCCGTTTGACACTCTGCTATCGTCACGCCGTGAACAGCCTCCTGCACCTGAAATTGAGCAGCAGCAGCTTGAAAACAGTCTGAAAACTCCATCTACAGCCCACACTCTGAGGTATAATTTCTTTTTGTGTGTGTGTTAACACCAGTGCATCTCCTTTTGATGAAATCAAATGTATTGACATCGCATTAATATTTCACAAAAATGTTCAGACCAACAACTGACTCACTCTGGGCATCTACACCGATCACTGAACAGCACCACACGTCCCAATAATATATCAGCCTGAATTTCACATCAACTAAAAACTTTAGAAACATAACAGTGAAGAAGTTGTTTGATGGGGAGCCAGAGGTTTAGAGTTAACCCCATAGATGACAACAATCACCAAAATTAAACAAAAAAGAAACATTGATGAACCACCTAGAGTTCATCTGTGTCTCACATTGATCTCCTCTGCTGCGTATTTTACATATAGTTCTAAAATCTCACTGCACAGCTGGTGTAGTATTGTCAAAGATCTCCATATCTGCTTGATCAATGGAGCGCCTTTGGTTCCCTACGCAATTGTAGACTAGGACGTCTCTTTGCAGATGTGATGGTGTAATAGGCATCTACCTGAAATGAGTTTTTTGGAACTTAGGATGTCTGTAACATGTGGTGGTGCACGGTCACCAATGGTTCCATTCAAGGTGCTCAGTCACCATTTTTCCGGGTGCGATGTGTTCATATACTACTGAGAATTGCTTAATTGTTTCTTCTTGTCCGATTTATGAAACTGTTGCCGTATCCTGAATCCAGATAATGTTGTTTACAAGCCTATTGTTGTGTCGTTAAGCCATTGGGTGATATTATTGGGGTATGAAAACCTCAAGTAAAAATACCAGTGTTATAGAATCCAACTACACTAAAACACAGAGTAACTATATGGAGTCCAAGAAGCTGATATTAACTTGCTACTAAGGTCACCTAACTGATTTTGCTCTGGTCTGCAGCTGGGTGCTTTAGTTTTAAGCATGATGGGTTGATGATTAAAAGTTAGCTTGGTAAATTACCTAATTAAAAATAAGATTTGTAATTACCAGCAGTGCAGAGCTACAAAGTTTAAAATTGGTAGAACAGCAAGTCCTTTTTTAAAAAACTTTCATTATATACAAATTAAGTTGCTCATAGCATTAATAAAATTAAACCTTGGCAATATATTAAGAGTTGAAATTTTTATGTTTTTTTTTTTTTTTTATCAAAACAGATCTAGGATTATACTATATCATTTATATCCAGATTATCTATTGTACATTCCTTTTATCGACCCCAGAAGGTTATTTGTTACTTGTTTCTTGTGTTTATCTGCAGATGTTTATTTATTTATTCATTTGAGCAACAGATTTGAACAGTTTGACAAATATTTAACTAAATCATTTCTTTTATAGATGTCCAAAATATTTTTTTTAAATGTGCCTAAGTCACATTTGTGACAAAGCTGATTCAGAAGTGCTTTTTATATAAGAAAAACATCAAGATAATATTGAATATTGCCACTCAGCTATAAGAATGGCAAAATATTTTTCTTAATACATATCACTTAGCCATAGTTATAATTGCATTTTTTTCTTTCTTATATTTATTTTTGCAGCAACATTAGAAATAGTTTGGATTCATTGAATAAAGCAGCCAGAAAACACTATACATATTTTCATATATTGATGCCAAAGATTTGTAAAGCCAAATTTCTATGATGGCCATCTTCAACCAGTTTATATGGCAATGATCATATAAACTTACAGAAAATATGTAAAATCTGAATGGAAGTCAGAGTAACTGTAAGAAAGAGTAAGCAGTATTCTTTTTAATTTAAAATGCAAACTGTCCTACTTTTATTTTATTTTTTTTTGTTATAGCAGAAAATAAAACCCTGCATTGAATTCTTTTGTTTAACAAAATTCAGAAAATGGTCAAAAGAACCCTACATGAGATATGGCCTGTTCTTTGTATTTTACTTTACTTAATATTTTAGTCCAACTCAAAACCTGACTAATAAATTACTTGTTGTGTAGGAGCAGGTTCTTTTTTAAACATTAAAACGTTGATAAAGAGCAGATGGTTATCTGGTTGAGGACAGCCTCATAGACTGACTTTACAACAATTAATCACAGAAACATTCATCTGAACATAAGGTCTGCTATAAAAAGCCTTCTCCCAGCACAGAAACACCTCATCAATCACAGGGAAGCACATGAAGAACAAAGACAAATGAAATACTAACTTTATACTTGAATCAAGTGTTTGAGGAACAAGCTGGTAAAAAGGATCATAAAATCTGAGCATACCCTTTGGACTCTGTCCAGAGAGTTCCCTCCTTCCTCTGTCCTGCTGCAGGGAGAGTTGACCACTGGACCTGTCAAAACGTCTGAAGACACGCGAGGGAGACTAACTGATGTCTTCATCCCTGATCGCGGTGTGCCGTTATTATGGCAGAAGAAATTAGCCTTCAGTTCGCCCGGCAGGACGAGCCCTTGCCCCTGAACTGTCTGGTTTGTGACCACCATCGGTCTCACAGTTGCCATGTTCGCTTGCCGCAGGTGCCTGTCCTCAGGAGCGGCAGCGGGGACGGTCTCAGCCTCTTTGAAGAACCGCTCAAAGCGGTCGAGGTAAGGCGGCCTCTCTGGCAGGAGGTAATAGTGCGTGCTACTGACTTTCTGCCCGTCACGGACGATGGGCAGGATGCAAGGACCCCTACTAGCATTGTCCTTACTCTGGGCTTGGATCACTTTGGGGGCAGCGTATTTGGGGTCTGAGGCAAAGCTGTGTGTGGTAGGCATGAGTTTACCAGGAGAGGTTGAGAGGTAGGAGCTGTAGGTGTGTGCCGTGGAACAGGGGGAGTGTAAGGCCTGGTGGGTGGAGGGGCTGACGGAGCAGATCCTCTGCTGGAGGGAGCCCACCACGGCACAGTTTGGGCTTGGAGTCCGGGAGCCCGGTTGTGACAGAGGGTCCCTGGGTGGGATCTGAGGCGGTGGTTCGAGGGTTGAAACACTGTGCGTGGGTTCGGTTGGCATCGGGGAAACAGACAGGTCCCTCGACCAGCGAGCAGATGTATAATCGCCCCTTTTTATTGGGCGAGGGGGGATTGGAACGCGTGGGGGGATCTGAGGTCTGTCCTCGCTCTGGCGGTCTTCCTGGGAGCTCCGAGTAGTCTGAGGAAAGAAGGCTGATATTTGGGACAGCTGACCAACACCCCCCACC
This sequence comes from Cyprinodon variegatus, assembly GCF_000732505.1. Classification (NCBI taxonomy): domain Eukaryota; kingdom Metazoa; phylum Chordata; class Actinopteri; order Cyprinodontiformes; family Cyprinodontidae; genus Cyprinodon; species Cyprinodon variegatus. The sequence goes on from NW_015150532.1 coordinate 288,065, forward strand.
GGGACGTTGAGCTTCCTCATGCACTCCTGCTGGAGTTCTTGGAAGATCTCTGCAGATTGGGAGAAGGATGGGGAGGCAGTGTGGCCATGCTTGCCGGGAAGGAAAAGGTTGTCCTCCAGGACTGGTCTTTCTGTTCCATCCAAGATGAGAACTTCCCTTTCAATTAATTCTGAAGAGTTGGTTCCTTGGACTCCCTGGACAGCCGTCTGCTCATATTCAGATTGTTGCTCAAAGCTGTTGATGGAGCTCACCTTCAAGGAAAAAACAAGGTGAAAGTTAGTAACCTTTATTAGCTATAGTTGAGCAAATACAAACTAGAATTTCAGTGTAGAGATCCAGAGCAGACTGGGAAGGCAAGATCCTCTGAAGTTCAGGTAATAGAAAGATGCAAATTCAGACATGCATGCAGGACCACTGTGATGACAGATCACAGAAAGAGATTATCCACAGAAATAAATCCAAAAAAAGCATTTCTAAAAATGCTTTTTCATTTAAAATATAGTAACGATTTGCTTCCATAGGATGAATAGCTGCGTAAATAAACGGGTGGTACGGTTCGGGTAGTGACATCTCAAACTTTTCATTTTTATTACCAGATTACATTTATTGAAATCATGGAAGCCGTTTGTTTTTACCGTACCTCCATGTCATCTTCATCTTGAGCTACATCATCATAGGCAGGAGGTGGTGGTAGGGGACGGGCGTCCCAGTCTACCACAGGCGTGGGGTGAAGTGGCCGTGGCAGCCATTTAGACGGACTTTCAGGCGGGGTTTTGTCCAAGATGTTGCCCGCTTGCAACATTAGCTTAGCCAGCACAGGATTGTGATTTTCAACAACAGGTGAAGGGGAGGGTGAGGCTGAGAAATGCTCCCCAAAGTCAATGAGGGACACATCGCTGCTTGGAGTGTGGCCTGAGCTCGTGGTCCTGCCACTCTGCTTGTTTGCAGAGACCCAAGCAGCTGGTTTTAGCTTGAGACCTTTGAGTGAGCCAGTTTTCCTCAGTGATAATCTCCTAAGCGCTGCTGATGTGGAGTCCTCCTCTTCAGTTACCGGATCATAGCAGGGTTCTTAGGATAAAAACAGAATCCAATCATTATTCTACTGCATCATGTTTCAGAATTAACAACTTCAATACCACTTAGAGAACACCTCACACCAAAATATATATCAGACAAACGGAAGAAAACTTTCACTTAAAGCACAGCAAGGATGCATGCCAGCTGAGAGCCGGAGAGAAATGGAACATGATATTAGGAAGGAGAGACTGTGAGCGGACAGAAGCACTGCAAACCTGACAAAGGAAGGCTAAAAAAAACAAAAACAGTGAAATGTACCTTTGAGGAGTGGAGCAAAGAGGGAACAGAGAAGACAGGAACAGTGGGTAAGAAGCTGCTGAGAGAGACCTGACTTACTCTTGATTAACACTGTTGGCTGGGGAGGGCGGGGGGGCGGCTCCTCTGCAAGAATAAAATAGTCTCAAAAAAGAAACAAAGATAGGGAAATGGTAGCAAGAGAATAAAAAAAAAAACAAGGGTTTAGAAGAATTGTGAGGGTTTTTTTTAGGTCAGAGGAAACCTTGCAAAGAAAATATTAGGAATGCTGAAACGTCTCAATTTAATCCTAAAAGCTTTGGTTTTAAAAGGGCAAACTGCTCATTTTGGGAGGAAATTCAAAGATTTCATATGATGGGAGAATACAAAGAGCGTTTTAAATGATTAATGATTTTTAAACTGCCCTCATTAATCCCCAAATTAGCGAACAGAGCCCACCTGTGTGTAGTTTGATAAAAGTATGAATGCAGCTGTTTTATGAAGAGAATAGAGAGAGAAAGCTGTGGACGGAGTTTAATGCTGGGATAGGATAGAACACTGCAGGGGGATTGTTGAACATTAACAAAAACATCTGAAAGTAGAAAGACTGAAGCCCAACCAAATCCTATGAAGCGCAGCCATCCACCTTAACCAGGGTTCTAAAAACCAAATATTCCAAAGAGCCATTTTTCACCTTAGTACAACTAAAAATTTAGAGTAAAAATTTACAAATTTTTTTATAAATATCTATTAAAGGAAATGTATTGTTGGATTAAAAAAATAACTACTGTCATTCATTTTTATTTTTAGGTTTTTAAATAAAAAAGTAAAATAAAACTTTGTAAAATGAGGTTGAACATTTTCAGTCTTATCCTCATTTGGAGAGATCATTCCATTAAAAATGAAAAAAAATGCATAACTATACAAAAAAATAAAAATAAATTTATACTCTATCCAAAGTGCCATTTCCCCTTAATACAACTAAAGATTTAGAGTGGCAAACATGCAACAATTACATTTTTTTTTATAAATATCTATTAAAGCTACAGTGTGTAATTTTCAGCGACATCTAGCGTCCAGACTGCAGACCGCAGCAACATGAACATCTCCCCCCCACCGCTTCTCCCCCCCAACAGTACGGCGAGCGTTACGGGACAAAATGTCTTCCACGACGTCCGCATCACCTACCTTCTCAAGTGACGAGGTTTGTTTACATAGATAATTTTAATACTGCCATCTATTGTTCAGTACCGTCTCAGTTCATCTCTCTCAACTTGCGTAGTTACTTTCGAGCGTAATGGGAGATCTCGCAATCGCTAGTTTGTTGGCTCTGCGCTGCCGTAGCGCAAAGATGTCTGCCTCCATGGCTGTCAGACCCGCTCCTATGTAATTATAAATAACAAATTCTAAGGCAACGCAAATATTAAGGTTAAGAGGCTGAGCTCGTAGATGATGATAACATAGTTATGTATTACATTTCTGACTGTATATCCCTGTAATTATTACACACTGTAGCTTTAAAGGAAATTGTTGGTTTAAAAAAAAACTACTGTATTTCATTTTTAGTTTTAGTTTGTTTTTTTATGTAAAATAAAACTTTGCAAAATGAGGCTGAACATTTAAAGGCATAACTATACAAAAAACAAATCAGTTTATACTTTATCCAAAGAGCCATTTCCAACTCCAGACCTCAACTGACAGTTTAAGCAGAGAGAACAGTCAGAGAAGCAGTCTCTGGGTCTATGGTAACAATGGAGGAGATCCAGAGACCACATCATAGCATACCAAAGATACATCATGCCATGTGACATCATGTCCTCTAAGAAATATGGTAGTTAAACCATCATGCTTTTCTTTGGGAGGGAAGCTGGCTGAGTTGATGGGAATTCCCTCCAAGAACTGCAGCAGGACATAAATCTTAAAAATCTAGACTAAGAATAAATGGAAGCTATTTAAATTAAATCATAATTAAGTCTTGAAGCAGCCCAGTCAAAGAGTAAACCTAGTTTTAATTTTTTTTTTCTAATCCATTAGTGCACACCCTAGTTTCCATATTTTAATTCACAATTTGGATGACTTGTCAAATAAAATCAGTAATAAAATAACTTAAGCTTTATTGCTTTTATTTAGTAAATTGTTATAAAAGGTTGTGAATACTTTATGGCAGGGATCTTCAACATTTTCCAGGCTAAGGACCCCCAAACTAATGGCGAGATGGAGCAGGGACCCCCCCCCCAATTATATATGTTGTATGAAATTATGTTATATCAAACTGGTCCTATAGTCACTCTATTACAGATTGAGTAATGTAACAAAAGTAATTTCACCCTGGGATTATTAAAGTATTTCTTATTCTGATTCCTGGTTGATGGGACAGGTGTTGTGAATGAAACGGTGCCCAGCTTGAAAGATCTCCTGTGTGTCGCTGAATGAGTGCATTGATTACTAAAGACATCTTCTGCCTCTATTTATATGTTTACTACAGTGTGTTGAATTCGTGTTAATGTGGATTTAAAGACGTTACAATTAGTGGACAAATTTGCAGGGGGGAAGGTCAAAGACCTCCGATTTATGGCCATGTTTGCGGTAAACCAAACAGTTCTCAAAGAACAAAATCCTATTTTTTCCTACTCGTCTAAATCCTTCAGCGTGGCAAAAGAATGTGACCCAAACCCACTTTTAGTTGGTCCGGGCAGCTGAGTGGGCCGAGCAGCACTGAGGTCCAATCCCAGGACGTCAGGAGGATCCATGGGATTCCCAAGGTATAAGCTGAAAGAGACAGCCAGAAAGAGTCATTAAGTGCAGAATCTGTTTCAATCACCAGATGGATGTTTTTCTTATATCACAGCAGCGCCATCTGCTGGACAGAAATGATCATTTCAGAGAATAGGGCTTTTGGAAGTTTGACATAATAAAAGGCTGTTTCTTACTCATCAATCCTATCAGGGAAGCCCCAGCAGCGCTGAGGGTTTGTGTCTCCATGACCTGTGTGGATGAAGCTGTTCTTCAGAGGTCTGCTGATGTCATGCGCTGACAACCCCGCGACGGACGTCACCACGTTCCTAGGGAACTGCCCCACCTTAAGGGTACGCTTGTTCTGTCCTCGCCACCAGTAGTTCTCAGCCCTGAAGCATACAAACATGTGAGGAAACTACCAACTAGTCAGGAATCATAAAGACCAGTTTGCCAACTAAACACTGCAGAGTCATCCTCACCCACCTCCCCTCTATGATGGTGATGACATCATTGACTTTGATGTGAAGTTTGTCAAGTTCATCAAAGTCCTGTAGAGCGCACATGTCAGTGGGCATGGTCTGAAAGAGACATACAGAAAGATGCCTTTACAAACTCACTTAGGAAAAGCTGCCCTTAACCACCACTAGATGGAGCTCATGATTCACTTGAGCAAATGGGAATTTTGTCTCTATATTTAAAAGGTGTTGGGATTAGCATCAAGTAAACATTTACTAGATGAAAACTCAGCCTCCTCAGAAGGACAGAAGTGCACCCACAGTGGGTGTGGCATCCTACCTCAAGTAGGAACTCCCGCAGGGTGACAAAAGTGGGTCTGTCTCCTGGTTTCTGAGCCCAGCACTGCAGCATAACATTATAGATGTCCTGTGGACAGTCTTCTGGCTTCTGAAGCCTTTCGCCTTCTTTATCAATTTTATGGAGAATCTTTTTTTTTTAATCAACATAAAAAAACAAGACAACAGAAAATATGAGTTGTTTAAGTTTAAAAAACATTTCAAAAGAGCTTGTCTGGTTTATTATCCAAGTTCGTACCTGGCTGCCATTAAGGCCCAGCCACGGCTCCTGGCCATGCGTGAACATCTCCCAAAGAGTGACTCCAAACATCCATGCATCTGTAGCGTGAGAGAACGTTCTGGTCTTCAGACTCTCTGGAGCACACCTGAAACGGGATAGGGGTCAAACCACAACACTGAATGCAAAACCGGTCACATTTATTCAACACTGTGGAGAGTGTCAAAAACTAATTAATTATACTCTGATCCAATCACAGCTGCACAATCCCTGCATAGACAAATCTAGAAAATGTACTCTTCGAATTAAATGCATTTTTGAAGTGGAGAAATACGTGTCAATCAAATCACCGGTGGCACAATTACTGGTTCCCAGAAAAGAAATAAAACAAAAGAATTTTGAATGGGTTATTTTGATAATTTATCAGTTTCTAAGAACCTCTGCCTAGACATGGCACGACACTTTCCTGAACTTTAAATATGGCAAAACATGCCGTTTGTTTTTGATTTTGTCAACCCCGCTGGTAAAGGACCCATATCTAATCTGCCGATGAGGACAGAAAACAAGATGTGAAAGAAGGTAAGAAATCCCTAAGGATTATCAAAACACCTTCTGTTTCCTACAATAACAAATGTAATTTGAAAAACTCTACTAAATATAAAAGATGATACTAGGATTGAGTGTTTAGGGTTTTATTGATTTACAAAGGATGGAACATGACCTTATGTGGAAGGTTAAGTAGGGTGGGTGATCTATGATGCTGTGGGCTTGTTTCTGCCCTGGTTAAGTGCATGGCGTTGTGTCCTGAACTATGAAAAATCACTTTTTTTCTTTAAAAAGGTAAAATGGGAGATTATGGGATCATTCAACAGGATGATGATGATGATCTACAGCTTATGGTTAAATCAATACAGTACTGGCTCACCAGAGATAAAATCTTCTTTTAAAGCCATGTACAGTACAGCTTAACAGGTTTAGTATCAATTGTTACTCATTTAAGAACACTTCATTCATATTTATTACAACTACAAAAAACTTATATTCAAGTTTTTTAATTTGGATAAATAAGGCCTTAATATATATAAGCAGCAATTAAAAAATGTAAAAAATATTTTCACAGTCTGAGGAAACTAAAGATTAATAAATAACTCCCCTCCCTGTGAAACTTTTGCTTAACAGTTCTTTCAAAGCTGTTGCTGCTGGACCACATTTTCTCCTTCGGCTAAACTTTCAATAAATATGGTATAACCTTTGAACATTATAGTCATTTTGTAAGATTCTAAATTGTAGGGATTTTATTTATCTTTACACCATATTTATCAAAACTAACAAACAATTTGATTGACAGATGACTGTTGATATATGATTGGCCGAATTTAGATGTTCAAGCTGACATAGAACTAACTGGCCTGCATAAAATAACGAGGGGAAAAAAACACAGATTTTAAGACAGGATTTTTTTTTTTTAAATAGAAATTTTCCAACTTTGGGACAATATCATCTGATAAAGAGTGCATTTATATGCATATTTAAGCCAGAATGATTTGACATTTATATATGACTTCCCTACAAATTTAAGATACACCTTCGCTGCTATGAGAGATTTATCAGAGAAATGTTTTTAGGAGCCTAAAGGTAGTGTAATATCTATAAATTATACGCAAACATAAGATGAAACGTTAAGGGTTTATGTCGTTCACCTACCACGCAAAGGGAACCTTGCGATGCTCCTGCATGACGTAGTGCTCATCGTTGTTAGGCAGCGCCCTCATCAGGCCAAAGTCCCCGATTTTCACTTTGTTAGCTGCAGCGAGCAGGATGTTCCTGAGCAAACAGAGAAAAGTGACTGATTACAGTTTAGGCTGGGTTAAAGAAAAAAAAGTACCAGTTATTAGATTAAAAGCTTTAGAAACTCATGAGTTATTTTCGTTACCTCCTAATTATCCCTAAACGTTTTTGTTAACTTACCTCGCAGCCAGGTCCCTGTGGATGAACCGTCTCTGCTCCAGGTAAGCCATGCCGCTCGCTACCTGAATAGCATACTGACACAGAGTGTGAATCAGCACCGGGCCTTTTGGATGAACACATCGCAGACGATCCAGCAGAGAACCCAAAGGAGCCAGCTCAGTCACCTGCACACCGAACAGAGAAACAAAGCAGCAGATTACAAAAACTGATCTTATGTTACTGTATGAAGTATTGATGTCAGCTTGAGTTTGTGTCCACTACCATCTTCATTGGATGTGTGAGAACCACACCGTAGAGACGGATGAGGTTCTGGTGGTCCAGGGAGTGCATGGCGTTGACCTCGCAGATGAAATCCTCCAGAGCATCAGGCTGACTGAGGACATCCGTCTTTAGACATTTTACAGCCACGTTAAGCTGAAAGGTCAGAGATATTCCCAAACACAGACTTACTCCCATTCCTCAGTGTAAAAAAAATAAATAAATAACAGCCCTCATAAATAAAGGAGTGAAGGTCTTCTCACCGCTTTCCCTGTAGGCGTCAGCCACTCCCCTCTCTTCACAACGCCAAATGAGCCATCCCCAAGCTTCTCAAAGAGCGTCAGGTCCTTCTCCGGGATGAGGCAGGTCAGGGCCTGCTGCTGCCCGTTGAGCGGACCGCCGCTGACTTCCGACTGATTGTCCAGCACCACGTCGCTCAGACAGAGGGGAGGCGTGAGGGACAGTTTGCGGAACGAAGAGGCCAGCTGGCCCTGCTGAGGGAATTCTCCGTCTGGTCGCTTCCCACTGAACACCTGGAATCAAGAAGAACGAGGCGCTATAGTTTATTAAATCCTAGTTGGATACAACTTCAAAGTGCAAAGGAACCATTTAAACAGTGAGCTGGCTGTTAGTCAGATGTTAGGAGGTTATAAAACACTTCAAAACTTGGGCCAGTGAACCAGTGGGCCGGTCGGTATGTCAATTTCGGGGCGTGACAAAAAAACAGGCCAGAAACAAATAAGGCAACAGCCCCGGGTTTACATCAACTCAGGGCTTCCTTTGGATTCGCCCGTTTTATGGTGTAAGTTTAGAATTGTGAGATTTGCAGAGAAAGGAGGCGTTGATGGGGTTTGAACTTCTCTGTGCGTCCATTTCAACCACTGAACTATCGTTATTCATCTATGACAAGGTAAACTCGGTTTTGTATTCTATGACCTCTTTAAAATTTGTCAAGCAACAATTTTGAGGGAATCGCAGACATCAGGTGTTTTCTGCAATGTTCAGGAAATGACTTCTGCACCTGTTAACAGGTTTATCGGCTCACTGTTAATAAGCAAGACACTTTAATTTTTCTGAGACCTTTTTTTTTTTTTAGACAATTTCTTATTTTACACAAAAACTCAAAATGAATATTTTATTTCACTAAATTTTGTTATTTTTTTTAATTATCACTTTTTCAGCTTTATGTTCTTTGAATTACTAGTGTTCACTGGATGGGGCCGCCTTTTACAGCTGCTTTTGTGTCTCTGCTTCTGTCTCCTTGAACCCCAGTCAGCCTCAGCAGATGGCCGCTCACACTGAGCCTGGTTCTGCTGGAGGTTTCTTCCTGTTAAAAGGGAGTTTTTCCTCTCCACTGTCGCTACAAGCATGCTTAGTGTGAGGGATTGTATTTGAGTCAATGAGTCGATGCAATCAACTGGTTTTCCTTAGATAGAAAACTTTGTACCAATTTGACTGTATGATCTGGTTGAACTGTAAAGTGCCTTGAGATGACGTGTTGTGAATTTGGCGCTATACAAGTAAACTAAATTGAATTGAAATTCTCATTTTCTTTAATGGATAGGTATGTAAACTTTCAAGCTCAACTATAAGTGAAGTGTTTAATGGGATCCAGCCTGTCTTTACTTGTCTATAGTACGAGAGTTAGGGAGATTTGGAGAGTTGCTTTCCTGTAGCTGCAGCCATCTTCTTTAAAATTCTGACCAGCGTCCCTCTATCCCATGAAGAAAAGCATTCCTCCCATAATGATGCTCCCACCATGTTTATAAGTGGGGGTAATGTTTTCATTTTTAACTATGAAACACATTCTCTAGGTGAACAAAAAACATCGAAAGTCTCATCTGACCAGAGTAACCGTCTCCACATTTCTGTCGTTTAACCAAATCAGGCTTTTTATGACTTTCTGTCTCCTTCTGCCCCCAGGAATGACTGATATTGACTTTATAAGAATATTTTGTGGCAGTATAGCAATAATAAAAAAGTGGCATTAAAAACAAACTCTTCATTACTTCTTTGCAGTTTTTCTAAGATAACTTTATGGCTGTAACTGCATACCACAACATTTATATAAATACTACAAATACTGGTACTACTTTTGAACATACAAATATCAAAAAGGCTTCTTCGGGACACCAACTACACAAAGTATAATCTCTCTCATTAAACATCTCAGTGATTGCTATGATCATATTCTCTGAGTTTGTCAATTCCTCAATAAAAAAAAAGAGAAATATTCTGACAATTCACCCAAACTCCCATAGTTACAAACAAACTCTTCCGTTCAAGCAAGTCTCTTCCCCTGTTCTCAGGCATTTTAAGCCGAGCAGACAATTAGATCTTGATAGTTGAGTCACATTTTAATTTATTATTGGATAACAAATTGAACAATAGTTAATGTGAGCTTAGATCATTATTTCATAACCAAACCCTACTTGAAACTTCTGTAGTTCTTTTTCCTGCTGTGTTGTTTATGAAGCACCACTCATGTTCCATAACATAGATGGAGGCAAAGGATTTTTTCTCTATTTTTAGGGTTTTGGATGAACACACATGCAAACCAAACTTCACTGTGTGTTTTTTTCTGGAAAAACATCCTTAAAAGCCATGAAAACAGTCTCCAAAAATACAACAATATTTGTCATTCTTTTGGTGTTCACAAAATGTTAAAAAAAGCGCTCAGTGAGGAGGAGTACTTATGAGTAACTCCCACAGCACAAATGACATGGAAATGATCGTAGAACATCTTATATGACGTCATTATAATCATATGAATCAAGTGTCACAACTTGAACAGACCCACTGTAGCCATTGGTTACATTTTCAGCAATACCAGACATGACATAATGCAGCAGACCTTTATAAAAACAACACCACCCTGTGGTCACGGTGTGGTCAGTCGGTTTCAAATAAGAGACTGGGCATTCATAAGATTCTGACTGTGGCAGGGCAGCACACACACACACACACACACACACCCCTACTCGTTCTGCTATACGTAATGTGGCCCATGTGTTGACTCCCATTGATTTTCAGTCATTTTCAACCCTCTCTATGCCCTAACCCTAAAATTAACCCTAAACCTAACCATTACCAATGCATACCTTACCCTAAACCTAACCCTAACCAATCGACACTTTAGCCCTAAACCTAACCATTAGCTAAATAGCATGTGAGAACCGGCAAAATGTCCTCACTTTGCAACAACTGATCCTTAATTTGATGGTGAAATTGGAAAAATGGTCCTCACTCTGAGGGTTAGACAGGTACACACACACACACACTCAGACAGCATGCTGAGGAAGCAGATGACTCTGTGTGGATGGTGCCAGGAGCGGAAACAGACAGGTGTAATTATAGACCCTGTGACTAGACTGCCAACAAGCACTCCTATTTGTTTACCACGGTTTTCCTGGAGGACTTAAGTTAGCTTGGTGACTTTCAGAGTCTGTCTTTTTAGATATTACCTTCACCTTAATTTAAATAAGTCATATCAGGCCATTCTCGTTCTGATAGTTCTGAATGTGTGTATACTTGCGTCTATAAAAATGGATGTTTGTGTTTCACATTCAAAGCATAGCACAGAGCAGACAGTCAAATCAAATATATATTTGTGTTTAATGAGGCGATTCTCATTCCTCACCTTGCTCATCCAGGTTTTCCGCTTGGCTTTCCTCCTTTTTACAGCCTCCCACAGACGTCTTTGGCCTGGATCAATAATAAATGGAGCACAGCGATAATCAGTGAGAGGGTAAATAGATCACTTAATAATTCAACCAACACTGAATAACTTAACATAAATGAGCAGAATTAACAAAAAGTTAAGCAAAGGTTAAAAGAGTACGAGAGGCAGCGAAGATGGCAGAGAAAAGGAGTCGATGTTAAAAGGTTTGTGAGCGATGAGCTAAAGAAGAAAGAGAGATGCAAGTCCACATGAGAAATGAAGTGGGTTTAATTAGTCTGGAGTCTGTGTAGAGAGGCCCCTGAGGGCTTCAGTAAGTGGATTTAGAACATGGTTGCTGTGATCTCTTTCACAGAAGCACAGCCGCAGACGGACGCTTCGGCACTTCACAATCTCCTCCTATTGTGTCACATTATCAACCGTGGCTTAGAAAATAAAATTTAGGATGATGGTGATAGAAGAATGGGCTCTTATTAGAATGAGCCATTACTCAACACAAGTGGAAGACTTTGATATAAAACAAAAAAATATGAATAAATTCACACCACCGAAGCTGGTTGGTGATTTAGGATTTTGGTTGGACAAGATGCACAATGAACTTGGGTTGACATGATACCAAAATTTAAACTCTATATCAATACCCAGGAACTATTCTAATTCAATCAGATTTAAAACTGACAAAAAATGCAATGCATACAGTATAAAAACTATTAACATTAAAAACTTTCTTCCTAAATCCCTTTCTTCTTAACTATTAGCAGAGATGGGAAGTAACGAAGTACAAATACTGTACTTC
>NW_015150532.1:300127-314933 GCF_000732505.1 Cyprinodon variegatus
ATGGACGACGGGATGATTGAAAATGAACACAACGGAGATCTAGTCCTATTGGCAGACATCCATTTAAAATGTAGGCAACGGCATGAAAAAAGTGGTTTCTACTTTTACTTTTATACTTTAAGTAAATTTACAAGCCTGTACTTTGTTACTTTTACTTGAGTTAAGAAGTTTAAATAGTACTTCCACTTTTACCAGAGTATTTTTTAACGCAAGTAACTGAACTTTTACTCAAGTACGGAAAGTGAGTAGCCTACTTTTGCCATCTCTGACTATTAGAATAAAAGGTTGGACTTTTCAAAAATGTTTCAACTGAGATTAAGCTGCTGCAATATTAATGCAAACAAACATCTGGGAAGTCCCACGCACAGATCCCTCTGCCTCACCAGGTCGACCCATGCCGATTTTCTCCAAGTCTTCATTCTTGACGTAGTCAAAGTGCGAGAGCCGTGTGACGTTGAGGTCATCTCGGATCCTCTTGAAGTACTGCTGCAGCTGCACCTCCATCAGCAGCTCCAGCAGCCATTCTGTTCCTTCCTCACACTGCATGCCACTGCCCAGTTTCTAAAGGACAATTAGGAAAAAATAACCCTGGATGTCAGTCGGTCAGTAATGACTACATATATGCCTCTATAGTTCCTAAAACAATCCAAAAATAAAAGCAAACCATTCTTTTCTGCAAGAAAAAAGAAGGAACTGAGCTCACAGCTGGCTTCCTCTGCAGCGATTGTTTACAGCAGCCTGGAATACAATCCAGCTTAGATAAAACTAGGGCTGCAGCTAACATTTATTTTGCTAATCAATTAATCTCTCGATTATATGTTTGACTAATCAATTAATGTGGCTTCTTTATGTAGCCACAGGTTACATAATGAAGACTTTTTAAAGAATGAAACTAGGTGAACCCAAACGTTTTCCACTTGAGTTCTGCACTGCAAAAACGATCTAGAAATAAGTAAAAATGTCCTTAATTAAGTGAATTCACCCTTAATTTGAGTAGGTTTGCCAATGGAATGAGTGATTTTACTCTTAAAATAAGATAATTAGATAATATGCACTTGAAATAAGACAATGCAATAGTGTTTTCTTATTTTAAGTGTAAATTGTCTTCATCCAATGGCAGAATGTCTCTTTTACCTCCTTAATTCAAGAACAAATGCATTTATTTTAAGAAAAAAGTGTGAGCGAGCATATGGATAGAGCATATTGACAGATTCAATAAATTAAATGCTAAATGTTAATATATTTTCTTACAATTTTGGTATAATTACTGCTCTAAGTGTGTTGCTGATAGCTAAAGTCATCTTTTACAGTTTCTATACTTCACTTAACGATTATTTCCATACATTTTCATGATTAATCTGGTTAATTATTTGAGTCATAGATATAACACAAAAAAAACTAACACTCATTGAAAATGGTAATCAAACATCCTTCAAATCCTGACATACCCATCGATCGAAAATTGGCCAAAACGTCATTAAAAAGACAACATGATTAACGTCCAAACAATGTCTACAATTGGTTTAAAGTGAACGGTGAAAAGCCATAATTTTCAGATCATTGAAAAGATATTATTGAGATTAACTGGGACAAAATCAGGTCAACCAAACACAGCCCAATTTTCAACAACTATTTCTGAATCAGAACTATGACGGACCAACCAAGTTTAGCCTAAAAAAACAACGGCTAAATGACGCCTGGAGTTTGGGGGGTGCGTTTTTAACGTTGTAGCATCACATCCTTTTTAAATGAAAAAGGAGAAAATCTAAATGTTTAAAAAGGAATACATTTCAGCAATTAAAAGCTATCATTACAGGAGTTTAAACATCACTATTGCAGTAGTTTAGCATGATCATACGGTAAGAAAGACAGGGGCACAGTCAGCTTAAATTTAAATTGAAAAAACTTTAATAATCCTCATTGGAAGTTAGATGTTGTAATACAACTCCAAAAGTTTAATCAAAAGCTGTTAAAAATGATGATGTTTAATTGTGATTGACTAGGGCGTTCTCTTTACGCCATCTCCAGAGGCTGCAGTTCTGTCCATCAGAATAGAACCTTTGTTTTCAGCCCGATTGCCTTTTTATGGTGTTTTCACTCATAATGTGTTTATTTAGTTTAAAACTAACCAGCCAGTTTCTCCCCTTAGAGCAGTTATTTTGTATAAATGTGAAAATGCTGGTGAAGATTCTCAGTCATCAAGGTTAGTCATTCCACAAAAAGTATAAAAAACAATCAACTGGACTTTGTTTCCAAGTTTGAAGACATTTCGCTTCCCACCCAGGCAGCTTTTTCAATTCAAAATGTCACTTGTTGTGGCTCTTTGTCATATTTACATTTTAATTTGCTGCTATGTCTGTGTTAATTGTTTCCATAAAATGAACTTGGTGGTTGAATTTTGAAGAATCTAAGTTTTCTAAAGATGTCTAACGTGTCTAAATTAATAAAATTCAAATGTTGTAATTTTCATGCGTTCTGAATCCTTAGGTGAAAATGCATAAAACATTTTGAATTGAAAAAGCTGGATGGATGGGAAGCGAAACGTCTTCAAACTTGGAAACAAAGTCAAGTGGATTGTTTTTTAACTTTTTGAAATGTGAACATGCAATTGCAGTAAGGTGCAACTCAAAACAACATCTGAAGACTATTTGGAAGAGATGCAGCTCGAATGAACAGTTAATTTATGGTGTGAATGTGATCCCATCTTAATCGGACGCATCCACCAACTGTTGAATCCATCTTTGAATTAAATGCCTTACTAGGTTTATATTACATTGCGGGACATGCTAGAGTATCCCAACCATGTGTTGTTTCAATTTTTTCCCAATAAAGGGGAACACCGTTTTTTTTTTTTTTACATTTGCCCATTGATTTTACGTTATTACATCATGTTCTATTCACCCATATGAGTTTTGTGTCATTTTGAGCTGTTCCGAAGATATTCCGTTTTGTAATCGAAGTAACATCTTCCTATGGGCAACGAGTTAAAGGCATAAACTAAACTGTTCATAATTTATTCTTTATGGTAAACCAGCATTCATAACATGTAGGCGAATCACTGTCCCCCAGACATCCGCAGTTATATTTTTCAGATTTATATATTTTTTAAACACAGGGGAGTGTGTATGACGTCATCCACGCATGCCGGCTACCGTTCATTCATCCTGTCCGCTGAACTGCTGCTAGTTTTACTCACATGCCTGGAAGATGTCTAGTGCTACTACCACAGATGATCTCGCTCTCGAAATGGAATTGAACGATTCAGATTAGCTAGCCGAATGAATAGAAGGGGTAGAGCGTAGCCGCCTGTGGCCCGGGCTGCCTGTCACAACTCCAGTGCGGCGCGCGGATGACGTCATACACACTCCGCTTTGTTTTAAAAATATATAAATATAAAAAATATAACTTTGGCTATCTGGGGGACAGTGATTCGCCTACATGTTATAAATGCTGGCGTACCATAAATGATAAATTATGAACAGTTTAGTTTGTGCCTTCAAGTCGTTGCCCATAGGAAGACGTTACTTGGATATAACCTAACGGAATATCTTCGGAACAGCTCCAAATGACACAAAACTAATATGGGTGAGTAGAACATGATGTAATGACGTAAAATCAAGGGGCCAATGTAAAAAAAAAAAAGGTGTTTCCCTTTAAATACCATCCAACTTTCAAAATATATTCTTAAAAGGAATATCAATTCTGCTCAGATAATTTTGCCTAATTTCGAACCAGAAAAAATCCAGTATGATTTAATTTTCTGATCTAGAGAAGCACAGAAGTCCGACTAATTCCTTTGGTTCTCTCGCCCCAAACATCTGACCAATAAACCGCCTGAACCACCTGTAGTTTGTAATGATGAGTTTCCTTCTGCCTAAACAGAAACCGAAACCACAAGGAAAAGTGAGAAGCTAAAAAAACCCAACTCAGTAAACAACTGTAGGTGTGAAATCACATTAAGTCACAGACCGTGCTGCTGCAGGAAGACTCCAAAACAATATGACAACAATGCAGTCATTTTCATAGACGCCAACTGAAAATATCACCGATCACTCTCAGGTTAACGCCCCCATCAGAACATACCGTCGCATTAAGGTTATCCTGATCGTCACTGTCTTCACTGAGCTGTTAGCTGAGCAGCGGGGATATTAAAACTAAAATGGTCCAAAAAAACCTGTTCAGGAGATTTCTACCAGTCCTACGCGAGAAGCCACACCAAATGGTAAAGAGCACAGTGAGTAATAACCGAGCAGCATGAATGAGACACTTCCTGTGCTGCAAAGGCGAGGTCACGAGGTCCAGACAGAAATGTCAGAGGGGTCACAGCTTCCTCTCAGTCACTCCAAACTTCCTAATGAGCCTACAGTAGTCAAAGGTTGGCCCCCATTGTTTGTATTTGTGTGAGGGCAGTGCTGATGTTTCTTCCTCATTAAAGACCATATACAATACAGAGGCATAATAATAAGATTTCAAACACTGGGTGAATATTAGATGCAAATGAAACCTGTACACCGATTATGGCAGAAGTTTCTATAGGGCATCTTTCCACCAACTCCAGGCTGGACTAAGCCTTCAGCAAAGAGAATCAAACTATGGAGAAAGCCCCTGGCTGACCCTGGTACAGTTTAAGGAAGGCATTGCTTCGGTAAACAGGACCGCCGTCAGAAGTTACGCTGAGACAGCTAATCCGAGGACACCTCTGCTTCACGTCTCATCTTCCCTGGCAGCCAACATGTGGGTGTTATTTCACTGGACGGTGCCAAAGACCAAGACTGGCTTCCTCCTGGGCCCCAGCTCCATGACGGTGTCACATCTGAGGCATTAAGGGTCAAAATAAGGATACATAAGCATTTTCATATCAGCTGGAGACTTTTTTTTTTATCAACTAATTAAGAAGACAAACACGGTTTAGGGTATGGGTGTCCACACCTTGGCTAAAAACGGGGTTCAGCTCGAGGCTGAACTTTTAAAAGTTTACTCTTCAATTCTCCAAGTGATTAATGTCCAATGCCTGTTGTGGTCCTTCTTCCTCATTCAATGTTAGCTGTATTTCAAATGAACAATCAGAAAACCATTGGATGACATTTTCTGTCAAAGGGAGTATATTTTGTGGCAGCTAATACTCATAGTGGGGGAAGAAGTTGAAAAAAAAATATATATATTTTTTTTTCTTATTAAACCTAAAATCTGAACTCAGGAAGGAAAAAAAAAAGTAGAAGAAAGAAACGGAAAGACACAAAACGATATATATGCTGGCTGATCAGACCACTAACAAACAGTAGGGGTAACTACACTGAATACAACTGCTAACTGCACTAGACACCATACGTAGATAAGTGGTTAATAAATTAAACAACAAAAAATGTAAAGAAAAAGTCTTAAACATTACATTTTCATTTAAACAAAAAAGCTTGTTTAATTAAAAGAAACTGCAAGTCCCCTCGCCAACAGGAACTGGTGGTACAGTCCAATCAGCGCAATGTATTTAAATGTGCTCAGCCCTAGCCAGGACTTTTTTTTAATTATTATTTTAAGCAACTCCCAGCGATCACAGCAAGTAAGTTCTGATAAAAGAAATAAGAATGAATCGTCTATGAAGAAATTAAACCATGGGTCGATAAAAAGACATAAGCAAACTGAATGTACACTCTTCCAAATAGAACAAAACTAATTCTTAGATTTTGTCATTTTGTAAACACAAGTGTATACAAAAAGAAATTTCTTTAAGTACAGCTATCTAGACTATTTCCTTTTTTAAAGTGCAGCCTTGATAAAGGTAAGCAGCAGTGATAAAAACATTATGATGAAAAAAAAAGTTTTTTTGTTTTTTTTAATAATCCATAACCAACCAATAAATATTTCATTGCAAACTAAAGTGGTGTGAAATTAAATGAACAGTGCATAAGGGAGTTAATAACTTTATTGCAGTGTGGCAATAGGTTTGACCATCGCATGCATAGATAGCTGCCCCAGAGAGCTTAGCTAATACACTACTAAATATCTGATTGTGATTGAACATTGCTTTTATTTTATGTAGTTTTTCTTTGATGTATGTATTTTTTTCATAGAGAATAGAATCTATCAGAGATGCATAAAAATATGAGAGTAAACATGCTAGCAATTAGATCAGTTTGATGCCTTAACTTGTAACTTACTACTACCCACAACACTCTTCAGTGCAGATGTCATTATTAGATAAAGAATTCCCAATGAGGCATTTTAAAAGTATAACAAAACTTAATAATAACAAAATGCAATTTTATATCTTTTTTATATTAATTTATCTTACGTTTTGTAGATTTAAGCCGTTTTTTATCTTACAGCATATATTTTAATAAGGTGTTTGACTGATACCTAAATGAATCTGATAATTTGAGAAAGTTCCAAACATCCTTAAACTTTTTCTGTCTGGTATAGATCCACTAAAAGAGTTTGTAATTATCTAAAGATTGTTTATAATTCAAGATCAGCTGGGAATATAATCATCTCTCCATTTATATTTGATCATTTTTATATTAATATACATTTTTCAATATAACAAATTATAAAATAAATAGCATGAATCAACATTAAAAAATACATCTTAAATTTTTTGTTTATACATGTGAAAAATTATTGGCAGATTTATGTTTTTATTTTCTAAGGGAGAAGAAAATATTTGGAGTCATGAGTCTGACAGCAGGATTGCAATGTTCCGACCCCGAGGTGTGACTTGTGGCAGGATCCTGAGAAACCAAACTCTGGTCAGAAGTCCAGATCGGAGACTCTTAATAATTTTGTTTTCTACCAAAAGAAAGTTACAAGAGATGGTGAAGAATATCATTGTTGTTGTTTTTTTTTTACTTATTCACCCAATTTTAATATCATTAAATAAAGCATAATGAAGGAAGAAGAAATGTGGAAGCAGTGAAACCTGAGTTCTGGTTCAAATCGTTCCTCATGGTGGTGGAGACTTAACACACACACACACACATATACAGACACACACCTCTTGGCCCAGACCATGTTCTGCTGTAACATCCTGCTGCTGCAACAACACGCCTCCCAGAGGAGAGACCCTCAATCCAGCTTTCACACAGACAGCTCCCTAACCTCACCATTCCACAATCGTGATTCATGCGTTTAGCTTCCACCACATGATCCAGCCTATAGCTGTAACTATCCACGCCACACCAACGAGGAAACCCTGGATAAAAAGACAGACAGACACTTACTCGATACACATGGAAGTGTGCCATGAAGGGGAATGCTTTTTTCAGCTTGTCGATGCGCCGCATGTTGAATTCCTTCCTCCGAATCAGAGGGGAAAATAAAGTGCAAGTGGATTTAAATAGCTGTGGGTGCTGGATTGTCCTTTAAAGCAATAATGAAGCCATGGATTAAAGTTACAGGCCTCTGGTGGAAGTCTGGGATGTGCAGACAGTCTTTCGAAGTATACCCAAAGATCTCATCCTGTGAGAGGGAAGAAAACTTCCTGCAACTTGGTAATGTTCCATGGCAAGAGAGTCCCCATGTAAGCATTTCCAGTTCAGCTCCAAAAACAAATTAAGTATAGCTCTGACACATGCAAAAAAGAAAAATGAAAATGTCTGATTATATCAGAGAGAAAGGCTGTGGGATGGAACAGCTACCCAGCTCTGCCCTCTGCTCCATCCAGCATGTGCAGACAGTAATGAAACAGTTATTTAAACTTGCAGAACTTCACAAATAAGACACTCCTCCTTCCTCCAGTCCTTCCTATTCATTGACCTCCCCCTATCCCCTCCTCTCAGCTCCCTCTCCAACGCTCAGCTTTGCATATGCAACAACTGTCTGTTTCCTTTTCCATCCCTCCATCTAGCGTGGAACTAAAAATAGAGAAGACTTCTCCCCGATTCAACTCCCCTGCAATTGGAGAGACGTTGGCAAGCATTAGAGGAAGACAGACAGTTTGGATTGACAGTTATTTAAGGACAAGAAGCCAAACGTGTTCCACTTCTTGATAGAATGTTTGTGCTTTCAACTTATGTGTAATTGTTCTCATGTTAATTTGTTCTACCTTCTTCTGATCTCTTTCTACTCCCCCCCACCCCCACGACGTCCTGCAAGCAGAGAGTCTGTCCATGCAGAACAGAACAGAACAGAACAGGGCAGTGCGTGGTGCAGAGGACAGAGGCTTCATGGTGCTCAGCCCAGCAGAGCATTTGATCCAGGGCCAAAGGGTCACATTCAACTGCAGGACTGGGGGCTTTGCTTCCTGTGATGCAAGGGCCCAAACACAAAAGCATACACAGGCAAAAAGTACACGTACAGTGCTTTGTAAAAAGTATTCATAAGCTTTGAACCTTTCCATATTTTGTGAAATCAAAACCATAATTTTCTTTATTTATTTTAAGCAACACATCAGATCACAGTAGCTCAGGATCTTGAAAGTAAGAAATAACGTCTGGTTTCTCATTCAGCTCCTTTAAAACCAAATATTGCTGGGACAAACAAATTGGGTTTTTGGAGGTGTAAAAGTAAATGAGCAATCATCAAAATGTGCATAAAATGTTTTTTACTACTTACACTTTTATATTTCAATTGAAATAAAAAGGGCTGTGGCTTAATACTTTTAGAACACGCCTGCACTGCCATAGAACAAAAAGGCATATATATATATTTATATAATATATATAATTTTTACACAGGTAGAACCCTCCAGAACAAGAATTAAAAATCTTTGAAGGTATGCCATAAAAAACAACAGAAGGTAGTTCATTTCAGGTGAAAAGGTCACTGATTTGCACTTTTACATTTACATGTCAAACGTTAAAATGTTAGCTTAATTAGATATTGATGATATTGATATTAGATATTGATATTAGGTATTGATGATCCATGTGGGAATTTTTCAAAACCTCCGCTTCGTAACCTGAGAGGGTCAGATCTGTCAGCGAATAAGTCATGTGACTCATCAGAGTGCTGCTTTACAGCAGTCTTAAACACGAGGGCTGTGTTCAAACGTCTGCCCTAACCCTTAGATCCCTCAATCAGTATATAGAGAAGGGGTCCTCAACGTTTTCCAGGCCAAGGACCCCCAAACTGATAGCAAGATAGACTGGGGACCCCCTAATTATATATATTGTATGACATTGTTTTATATGAAACTGGTCCAATAGTCACCCTATTACAGATGGAGTAATGAAACAAGTATTTCTGATTCTTATTCCTCATGGATGGGACAGGTGTTCTGATTGAAAAGGTGCCCAGCTTGAAAGAGCTTCTGTGTGTCGCTGAATGTGTGCATTGATGACTGAAAGACATCTTCTGCCTCCTTTAATCTGTTAACTACAGTGTGTCGAATTCATGTTAATGTGGATTTAAAGACATTTCAATTAAGGGAAAAAATTGCAGGGGGGAATATAAAAAAAAGTCTAATCAACCAAAACTTTCATGACCCCCATGCAGTACCTCCGTGGACCCCCTAGGGGTCGCGGACCCCTTGTTGACGACCTACGATATAGAGCAAGGACTATATAGTGGACTTTGTTGTGAACTCAGTTAACTGACCGCTCTGACAGATGATTGCTACTTTTCGCTCCCCAGTGTTTACGTGACTCCACTTCCTTGCCTGCACCATCTTTGTTATTTGTCGCGGCTGTCGGGTAGCAACAGCGAGCCTATGCAACAACAAATCCCATAACGCTTTGTAAGAGAGAGCTCTTCTCACAAAGCATTCCGGGATATATCTGCTCGCCTAGTGAACAAGGATAATCACTACTTTTCAAGGTGCATTATAGGAAATTTTGAGTCAGCTACGTTTTCACCCAAGAGACCATTTGAACACTAATTTAAAATGGCCTAGCCACTGTATAAAGAACTAAGTAAGTTAGGAGTTGTTGTTGAGCAACAAAACAGATGCGACACGTTCCTGATCAGATATATCTTTGGTTCTCTGAGGTAGGATTTAATTTAGGGGGATGAATATGACCTTTTCTTTACAAGTATTTCAGTGACTTTTCAATCTGCTATCAGATTCCAAAACACTGGAGGAGGACTGTTTAATTTTGTGACAGTGCAGTGTTGCTAGTTTCTTTCTGGTGCACTAAACCACAGCCCTAGCGCCCCTAGTGGCTAAAAGTTACATAGTGTTTATTTAAAACTAACTTTCACATGGAATTGCAAAGGTTCACCAAAGTTGAATCCACATTGGATACTCAACAATTAGGGCTGTACAATTTTACAAAAAATCAGTAATGCAATTTTTGTTTTTTAACCAAAAGGGCAATTGTAATTTTTTTTTACATTTTGAAATTCACCACAAAGCTATAGATTTTCAGGCTTCATTGCATCATTATTTTACAGCCTAACTGCTTTCTCGTCAGGAGTCCATTTTCATAAACTTTACTGTTGTGTGGAAAAGTGCTATCTTCTAGCTGGATCTGTGGGATAGCAGTATCTGTCTCTTCGTTTGTGGAGGAGCAAACCGATTTTAATTACATTATCTTCTACCTAAATCGAGTGTATCAAACCATAATTATATTGCAAATGCAATTAATTGCCCAGCTTTATCAAGAATCCTATGTAGTCATAAGCAATATAACTTAAGTGCTGCCCCCCTGAAAACATTAGGTCCCTTTGTTCACTTAGAAAGTTTCCTCTTTGACCCTCTGGACCCATCCACTTAAAACTGAAGAAAAAGAAGTTGGTCTGACCAGCTTATAAATGGTGATTCTTCTTTGGCCATGGCAGCTCGGCGTAGTCTCATGTCATGGTCATACATTTTTCTCTAGTTTTTTTAAGTATAAAATCTGATCCATACAATACATCTTTATCTTGCCTCAAAAATAGACCCACACAAACATTTGGTAGTAACAGCTGTTATTCAACAAGAAGGCATCTAAAAAGATCCAATTCATGAAGGAAGAATCAAATACAATCCACACTGTTCAGATTTGTATCCATAAAATACCTTAAACCTGCTTCTTTCAACATGAACGTTAAAGGTTTTTCTATCACATGAAATCCCAGCTAAAATATTGCTGTTTATGGCTGTATAACATAACCAATCATGTATAATTAAAATAAAATCAAGGGGTCTGACAGCATGAGGTGTTGTGGATTTTGATTGAGAGTTTTCTGACACATTTTTCTTTCCCCCATCATGTCTCATTCTGGATGCAGAATAGACTGCTGGGTCTCACTGTACAGAGTGTCTGTCTCCACAGGGAATCACTTTTCAAATCAATAACGTGCAAGTCTGCTTTCTACAGTTACTGATGTACTTTTAGAGATAAGCTGGAGAATATTGACTGAAAACTCACAAATTTTGCAAAGGTTCAAGGTGCAGAACTTTTGTAAAGCACTATATCTCTGAAAGTTATAAAACAGAACAAGTACAGAAGAATTTTTCTCATAAAACCCACAGTGGGCTGCCCTGCTCTGCTTCAGTGGAGGTTTTTTTTGTTTTGAAACCCCTGCCGTCACCGTTCTCCTCCCTCATTTCACGAATCCCTCCTTTTCCTCCCTCACGAGGCTCCTGCCAAACTGTTGTGCTTTCTCCTTTATTTGGTGCTGCCTTTGATTTCCTGCCTATAATCCCCCTCAAAAATCTTATCTCTCTTCCAGCACTGTACCGACTGAAAACAAAGTCCCATACCAGATGCTTTGCAGTCTATTTTCACCAGAACAGTTTAAGCTTCACTGTGTCCAGTTCAGATTTTAATCCGTTCTATCTGATCCGTTTCTCCTTGGAAAATACTCCATTAACCTAAACTGTCATTTAAGTCATTTCCTTTTAATCCTGCTCTTTGTGTTCCTCTGCTTTGTTTTCATGTGATTTTAATGAGGAAGTTTTATGTGTACCAGGGGTGCATTTAGTTTGCTTACAATTAAGTTTTGCTTGTTCTTTTTTTTGGGGGTTTGTGCTTCATTCCTAATGAAAATTAATTTGTGTTGTATGAAAAAGAAACTGTAGAAAATATTTTTTTTTAATGTCAGAGTAAAGGACTGGTGAGTTTTATAAGATGCATTTAACAGTCTGATTTTATATTAGATTTTTATATTATATACAGTATAAGATTGAGAAAGAACAGCCTAGTAAGGTTTATGGCATAACATTTATGACATAATGTTTACATTGGAACAGTAATGTAACAGACTTTTATAGGAACCAGATGATGAGAAGAGGCTACATTACTTTAAATCTACAGCTGCTAAACAGTCTGTAACTGGGTCCTCACCTGAAGCACAAATTTATAAAAGCCTGAGTGTGTACAACTGTTTTTCCTCAGAAGGTTTAGCCATTGAAGTTGTAAAGAATATATACCAGGAAAGCTGAATATTTTCTTGTTTTTTAGCAGAAGTCAAAGTATAAGGTCAATGTGAAACCAAGAGAAATAAAGCCTGAAAAAGGATTTATAAGAAATCTCTGTAAGGATTTTCACGTTTAGTTTTCAATGATGATCAGCAGCTTAGATGCTAAATGATTAGATTTGTTCCCCCGTTCATTGGATGCATCAAAACTAAACAACCCTTTGATGCCCTTACTTGACTACGATACAAATCAGATAAAATTTAAGAGATAAAGCCTTTGTTGAAGCAGTGGGGGTATTCTCAAAATCATCTTATTTTCCATTTGATCCATGCTCTACTTTTTGTGTCAAGGCTTTAAAATATTTTTCCAGCAATCCAGAAAAAGGTTTTACCATCTGACTTTTTAAAACTATTAGGGCTTATTTGAGATTTTCCCATTTTCTTTATATTCTCTCAATAATATAAAGCGTACAAATAGTACCAAGTCTTCGCCAATTAATTACTTTAATATCAATAATCAACACAGAGGGTTATGGTACCACATTTCTTTCTCCTTGTGGATCCAAGTGGCCGTTTTACATTTATTGTCCACTCAGAGGGACGTTGAGCAAACAAAGGATTAGGAAGTTCTGAACTATTTTAATGGAAAGCTTCATTGCTTGACAGTTCTTCCTATCTTATCCTATTAGCACACATTGTTTCTGTACATGTTTTTTAAGTGGCAAAA
Organism: Cyprinodon variegatus; assembly: GCF_000732505.1. NCBI lineage: Eukaryota > Metazoa > Chordata > Actinopteri > Cyprinodontiformes > Cyprinodontidae > Cyprinodon > Cyprinodon variegatus. Next base: position 313,131 of record NW_015150532.1, read on the forward strand.
AAAGAGAAAAAAATTAGCTGTGTGCATTTTGTAGCTGTAATAAAATCCCATGCCTTCTCACAATATATAGACGTCAAAGTATTGGTGAAAGTGAAGCCTGTCTTCCTAAAAGAAGATCGAAATTATTACTGGGAGCCGTGATTGTGAGAGTTTGTCCTGTGGGTCTCCATGAAATCCTCTTTATCCATATTAGAGACTCTTGTTTTTAAGTTGGAAAGGCAGTAGCTTCTGGTTGGTTCAGTCATTTCTTTTTTTAGAGTCTGATCCATCTATTTTCTATGGAGTGAATTTTGTTTCAATATTGTTGAAAGCAAAGAAACCATTTAAGTGTAAATGTATATTTGAAAAGGGTCTAAATGTGTTTAAAACAGGTTTTAGGAATAACTTTGGGTCCTCTAATTTTATTAATCTTTTATCCAGACTTTAATTTTTTAATATTTGGTACATTTGGAGAATACTACTACTGGAGGACTAGAGTGGAAGACTCTCAATTGCCTGGTCAAATCTGTACTGGATGATTATAGACCGACAGTTTCCACCAAATGTAAGTTTAAGAATTAGTGAAAACAGAAGAGGCCATTTTTGTTTTTTTGTTTGTTTTTTTAAAGACCATCTTAGAATTACAGGAGCCGCAAAATTTTCTACACTTACGTTTCTTTAAAAAAATTTAAATAAAAATATCGAGAGGGTAAGTTTTGTCTCAAAATCTGAATCTGCAGATTATCATTAATCCACCTCTTTATCAAATGGACGGCTGTCAGAAAAGACATGACTTAGTTCAGTATGTCATTGAATGAAGCTGACTGTGAGGAAGCATCATTTCATACTGGTTGAGCTTTGAGCAATATGAGCTGACAGAAGATTGAAGTGAAACCAATTGAAATAATTATAACAGGTATAGTAGTGGCAGTTTAAAAATTCCCCTTCAGGCCAAAAGCCTCCGGTTTCCAGCCAACTTCTCTCCTACTTCCAGCTGCTGAAGTGGCTCCCTCTTTCTGCTGGGAGTGTCAGTGTTTAACGTAAGTCCATTTATTGAAATACAGGGTATTTCAGGTACAGTATACACTATGGCAGCTTACAGGTGAGGCCTCACTGACAACATCCCAAAATACATTACCCCCACGGACCTGTCAGCTACCAGCGAAGGACCAAAGACCCATCAAGAAAACAAGGGAAGTTTTAAAACGCCACTACTTTGTAGTGTTTTGTAAAACTATTTTAAACTTCCTGAAGTTTAATGTTTATGACATTCAGAAACAAGCTTCAAAGCATTTTACTTACATTTTATCTAATGAAAACAAATGATACAATCTTAACCAATTTTTTTTTAAACTGAACATTGTGAAACAATATCAGTTAAAAAAAAGATGGTGTAAGAAAAAGGCTAAATACTTTGACCAACATGCAAAAGTGGGACTTCCATAAGGAGGTTTTAGAATAGAAATAGAAATCCCTTTAATGTCCCAAAATGGGGAAATTCTGGTTTTGGGACAACTCAGTTCAAAAAAGTTGTAAAATCTACTTAAAGAGGAAATCACAGCAATTTTTTTAATTGAGAAGGTGCAAATTAAAGGAGAAGTTCGGTTTTTTACACTTTAAGCCCATTTTCTGTAGTGTCCAGGATGAAATCGAATGAAGGACACCAAAAGTTTGACAATTGCTCCTGTCTCTGCTTTTTGGCTCATTTAGAATCCACCCCTGGCTGCTTTAGAATGGCTTGCATAGAGCATGTCCGATAATGTCCTTAAAACAACCTTAAACGTTCTTTTCGTCGAGGTGCTAACGTCTCTGTTAAACACTTTA
>NW_015150532.1:322987-359984 GCF_000732505.1 Cyprinodon variegatus
TGAAGTCTACACTTCTGACACCATGTTGTGTGATTCAAAGTAAACGTTGAAAGAAAACACGGGACAACCAGCGTACGTTTCTGTTCAACTGTATTGAATAACAGACGTTCTCATACAATGCTCTGCCTTACATACCAAGGGACTCAGGTTCCCTCCAGTGGTCACATTTGGTATTACACATGCAGGTCTTATCACATAAACACTGGTTAACATCACAGATAGTTATCAGGAAGAGCTGACATGTAATTGAGTTTGATAGATGTTTGAAATTGCTTTTATTGATCATAAACATGGTCAAATATTGTGTTATTTCTACTGCTGAAATGGGACTGAGATACCACCGCCGTTCCAGTCCCGATGCAAATCTTACAGGAGCAGACGGCTCAGTATACAGGATATTTTGCATGCCCTTGCTCGTGGATGGCTGACTGGGATCAATATGAATGCAAGAGGAACTTTATAAATAAAGGGAAGAAAACCAGAACTCTCTCCTGTGATGCAGGAAGCATGGGCACTGAAATAATCAGTTGCCCCATTTTTCTGAACACTGATAAAAGTAAGGCTCTAATCTGCAATTTTCTCTTTAACCCAAAAAAAGGGTAGAAGGTGGGAAAGAATATAGAGGCCTACAACAAACTCACAACTGACACTTTCAGGAACACTTGAAAAGAAGCGGAACATTATTAATTTAGCCCCTTCCCCTGGGTTTTAAGGTGGAACAAGTTTGGATCTCTGCTGCCTGATTATTGACCCTGAGGGATCCCCTGCATGCGTCCAGCTGCTTCCACCTGGCCTTTGTTACCTACTTTCTTTCATGCTTCATGTAAACAGCAGCAGGAGTCCCCGGCTGTACGGGCAGAAAACAATAATACTACAAACCTGGAACTATAAGGTTGTAGATCGTATTATCAGGTACTGACATTAAATTAGTGTCCACCCAGCAAAGCACTATAAGGTCTCCATTTTTGCAAAACATTCACATTTAGCTTATCTCTGTAATGTGGTGCATATTGTGCTCCATGTCTGGTATGAAAAAACGCCTTGTTCCTTTAGAGGGAAACCGTGTTAACAGTTCCCCTTTGATTATTTTGGCAGCTCAAATTATTTTATGGTTTACTAACTGGTACCAAAAGCCGAAGAATGATGGCTGTGATAATCCCTCCTACAACTGTGCAAGCAAAATAACTACAACGCCCCCCCACAAAGAGAGGATTTCACAGACGGAGTCCTGCATGCACAGACAGACTGATGTGCGTCATTGCTGATCTCACAGATAGAATCTCGCACATCTGACAAAGCCCGGCTTTCCCTTCGCCGTCGCCAGCGGTTCATCATACATAGCGTGAGCACAAGAGGCGTATAATGATCAGGTAGTGAAAACCAACCAGCTGTGGAGAGAACAGGAGCTCTGCATACAAACAGGCCCCTACCAAGCCGTGTGGGGAGCATGTGTCTACTAACAAAGGTTGTTTTGATGGTCGCACTTAATATCCGCAAATCCCAACCACAAAAACAACCCTCCCAAAGATGTCGCCTTAATCCCCCAAATGCACCCCAATCTGCTGCTATTCGTTGTTTGATCCCAGTAAAGCTGGTTAAGAGGGCGGAGAAGGGCGCTGGTGCAAAATGCCAGAGAAGTATCATGATTGAGCTGCAGGTAGTCATCTGTGTAGCATGGAGGAAAAACTGACACATTAAGGAACCATCTCTTTAATGCTGTAACTAAACTAAAAACCAAAAGGAAAACAGCTGTGCTCACATAGGAGGGCCTGTGGATGGTTTAAATTTCTCCAATAAAAACACCCTTAAAGATGTTAGGAAAAAAAATGGCTGCTCACCCAAATCAGATGCTATTTAACCTTCAGGTCAAAAGCTTTAATCTACAAATAGCAAATTCGCCAAAAAAACTAATTCTACCAGGTTATGCTGACAATACTGTTTAGTTAGAATGCTGCAACTAAATGAAGACTCAACGTTGACTCTGTCACAATGAGGTGTTTAAAATGACAATCAGAAGAGATATAAAAAAGCTATTTAAAAATAGCCAGTTTAGATAATTCTGTTGTTTATTTAAGTTGGGAGAGACTAAGACAGCATGAGAGAGGATGAATGGAGAATAGCTGTTATGGACGATGGTTAGATAAAAAAGAAGCCACTGTACAAAAAACAAAAATATAACAATAAAGGAGCAACATTAAGGTCACATTGCTCAAAAACAACAGACTGTAAGCAGTGCAGCATGTTTGTTAAGCTGCTTGACTAACCAGCCAATGTCAATTTATTTTACTTTGGTTCGACGTATATCAAAACTAAATTTGCAATCAAAAGATTGTTAAACTGCTACTAAATTTTACCTGTGTATTTTTTTTTATTAATGATTACATTTATGAAAAAATAAAGAATAACATAACATTTAATGGAGAGATAAAATAGAAAACAGTTTATTAGGTCTTAGCAACAGTCAAAATAATTATATTAAAGCAATTCAATTATAGTCTACATGTTAAAGCACCAATATGAACCCATCCAAACTGGCCTATCCTGGAGCTGTCCACACTTGCATGTGAGTCCCTTTATTCAGTATGTAGCTGCAGCTGCAAGAGGAGATCTGATTGAGCCTGCAGGGACCAGGACAGCTGCAGTGTATGCCGGCTTAACTCCGCTGAAGTGGAGAATAGATCCTCTGCACACAGAGAGCATTCAGCTCATTTGAAATGTTACATAAAAGTAGAAATTCGGCCACGTTACTGGGCTCCTTTCTTCTGAGCTGGCGTGGTGGCAAAGACAGTCTGATTGGTGGTCAACAGGGCAGAGTGTGGTGGGTCGATCAAACACACGCTGATCATTCAAGCAATGGAAAACAACAAGATCTATCTAAAATTCTATTTAATAATCAAATTCTGCAATTCATACGGGTTTATTCAGAGTGGCTGATGCTGAAGGCAGAAAAGGATTTTGTAGCGGTCAATATTATCATAGATCTGGAGAAAATATATACAGTATAATCACCTAAATACAGGTACAGTTTTGGATGCTTTTAGACTATTTCATAAACACAAAAGAATGCATGGAATTAGTCGATGGTATGTAAATACAACGGTAAAGATAATGCAAAACAGAGTTTAATTTAGAAAGAAAGGAAGGACAGGTGGCTGCACACACAGGTAAAAAAAGAAGGTTCCATCACTTGAAAGACAATGGACAGGACAGAAGGTAGTTAAGGCAGAGAGATCTGATTATCAAGCTTCTGATCGCTCATGTTGCATTTCATGTGAATATCATGTTATCATCCAGGCTCTGACTGCTCATTAATATGGAATAGTCTCAGCAAAGCAATTACTGCTCCAAAAAAACAGAATGGAAATAGCTCTATAACACTGATGTGTTATTATTTCTGTAAACAGTGCATAGCTTTTTGAGGTCTGCACTGTCCTGCTGCACATTTGGGTCGCGTTGGGGCTGTGAAACAGTTAACACTTCAGAACTAGAGACGGAAATACCTCTACTAGACCACAAGACATGTAATGGACATATAAAAATTTTGTTCTCGTTTTCCATCTTTAAAACAACACTAAGTAACTATTCAACCTTCATAAAATATTTCCATAACATTTTTACATTTTATTTATACATCAACTTACAACTAGTTGAATGACCCTCTGTTATGGCCCGAGGGGGTCTGTATTACTTTCACCCGCACTAAGCAACTTTGAGGAGAAATATGGTACAAAACCAAAGTTAAGCATTTCTTCTTTTCAACAATGTGATATGACAACATTTCTACCACTATTAGATTAATTACCTGATTACTATTTATCATTCACACAATCACTGGAAACAGAAATGTAGTTTATTTCGACTTTAAGCAACCAGGAGATCAGGATTTTACCGCGCAATGCATTGCTGCTCATGGGAAATGCTGTCTTCCTTCAGGCAAAAAAAAAACAAAACATAGCTTTGTCCACTGGGGGGAGCCAAAATTGACCAAAAACTTCAAAACTGCTTAAGAGGAAAGACTGTAGAAATATAAAAAATGCAACATTACAAACTAGTGACTGAAAACCCAAAATAGTCATAATTTCCATGCAATACGCTAGTGGACAGCAATGAATTGCATTTACAATGTATTCGCAATTTCACAAAATGCAATTTATAAATCATGAAAGGTGCCCAAATTTTGTCACATTACATTTAACATCAAGCTTCTCCCTCCAGTCCTTTAGGTGGCAGTAGGAAGCTTAAATTGGCTTCCCACCACTCAGAAGGAAAGAGAATGTTGCAGCTAGCGAGCCGATCCAAACACGGGAGCAGATTTAAAAACTTTTCCACACAAAGAAAGCAGAAATACTACAGCCCTTTGACATTGGACTCTACATAAGTTCTAAAGGCAATTCAAAAATTAAATACCTGGATTGAAATATCTTACGGTTAAGGAATTAACCCCGGTTTTTTGAAACATGACTGAGGTATCTCACTATGCGACACGCCCCCAGTGCTGCGTCCAGAAGCTCTATAAACATTACGCCAGTCTTCACTGGCCCACAAACATCTGCTCTAAATGAGGGACTTGTCCCCAATGTAAGAACCAGACGTCACACTGGTGATTGTCAGTCTAACACCTCTTCTCGCTCCCAGGAGCTTACTCAGACGGCTAATACAGCAAGTAACGAGCTAGCTCAACTGTCCAAAGAGTGAGCTAACAATCTAGTCGCCGAATGCTAATCAGTACTGTTATTCAGCTGTTCTGAGTCCTTCTTTCTACTGCTGGTCTTTAGCTTGAACTTGTACTCATCATGGACAAGGTCAAGCCACCTTGCACATGTGGAAACCTTATAGCTGGGGCAGACACCCACCCTGTCTGCACCTCGCGTCTGGGGCTACAACATGCCCAGGTCAGAGTAGCTGTAAGCACTGTCCGCGGCTCTCCCTCAACTCTAATTGGTGCCGGCTAGCACATCAAGCTAGCCTGTCAAAGGTGGACCCTGTGATGGAGGTAGCCAACCCTCCACCAGCGGTGCTCACCGTGTTCGACGAGGGGGAGCCCCTATTTACTGAACCCAGTTGGGGGAACCTGCTCAATGCTAATCTACATGCTTGTGGTTAATGCAAAGGAAAACCTAAATCAAACTGCAATGGCAATATTGTTAAAAAACAAACAAACAAACAAAAAAACACAATTTTGTATTTTGGCAAAAATGTTAAGCCCTAAAATAAACACGGGTGCTGTAGAGGAAGAGTTGCCTTTATTTAAAACCAAAGAAGTCCACACATCACTGCATTTAGAAAAAATGAGAGAAAGATTAACAGAAGATGCGGGAAGCTAAGAAATGTCACATTTTGTAACATTTCTTCTAAACTTATTCCCCAGCCCACCAATGAGTTTTAACAATCCAGACATCGGCATACACTGGGCCCAGCTCTCTGATGCAAAAGGAAATTGGTGACAAACCAGTATAAAGAAAAAGATATCAACATCTGACACATGAATATGAGAAAAGTAATGGAATATTAGAGTTGTATTGTCACTATTTAAATTTGTCACTGCCAAAGTAAGCAGGGACAAAGAGGAGGAGAGCTATTAGAATATCTTTTTAGATGGCTCATATAGGTGAATATTCATGATAAAAACACCAATTTTAGACACTAGAATGACATTACAATGACTCACAATGACTATAAAATCCTAAAAGCCTGTTTTATAACCTTTTAAATTTCAATATTCATTGATCTGATTATATGCCCATTGGCATCTCATCAAATACACTGAATCATAAAAGTCAAAGCAGCATCGCAAAACTTCCTCAGAATTACTCAGATCATTTGAAGGCATCTGCTGCTTTCATAAAAGTGCTAACTTCTAAGGTTTACCTCTTCATCATCGCTGGGCAAGCTCTGGTAGTCGGATTCTGCCGTCTCCTGCAGCCTCTGATATTCTGCCGTCTCTCCCATCGTTAGGCCGCAGCACCCGACCGAGGCGGCAGAGGATGGGTGCAGTGAGTCCACAAAAACCTCAAATAGCAACTGCTCCAGTCAGCAAGCAACCCACTTAATCAGCCGGTCAGTCTGCTTGCTTCAAGCTCCATGCTGTCCCTGGGAGGACAAGCACAGCACAGCACACACAGCGTTATTCCAGATAGCCTGGCACATTGCAGTATGACTTCTATCTGAACTGTGATGCTGCTAAATCCCGCTGCTGCGATACCAGCGTGATTCCCTTTGACATTCAGGCTGAGTCAGCGCCTGTTGGAAAAGGGCCGGACAATGAGAACCTCAGTTTCATCCATTCACAACGGGACGTCCTTCACCGGCTGTCTACTGGCTGAGCACACAGGTGCTGATCACTGCAGTGAAGGAATGTGTTCCTTTGGGAAGCAGGAGGCTGCAATGTTTCACTCATAAGAAGACAAAGTCAGTTTCTGCAGAAATGAAGAAAATACTCCAGAGTTGATGCCTTTTGTATGAGATCCCTTTTGCCTCTAAATATTCCCAATAATAAAAAGGAAGTGTCTCTTTTTAAAAAAAAGATGATCCTTTATCATTGCAGCTGCAGAATGAAATCATTGTCATGCTGCTGCATTAAAAGTGTATCCAAGGAGGGGATGAATCCAGAATACTTCAATCATCCAAACCGTCAGTCCTTTAATCCGTCTCCACGATGCTCAGCTCTCCACTGTCTCTGACCGACTCCCAGGCATGCTGCTGTCATGCTGACGCATGCTCTTTAAATCCAGCGGTGCTCCCTCCGTCTCTCTCTACCCCGTTATTATTCCAGGCCACAGGCATCACCATGGTCAAACAGCCTTTCTATCAGCAACAACACACACCAAAGCAGCTAGCTGGGACAATGTCCCTCCATACTTGTTTACATTAATATGTACCTCTAATATTTTGTGAATGCATGATCATCCCAGGGTTTTATTCTGGCAGCTCAACTCTGAAGGTAACGCCTTTGGTCTGGTGGGGGATTTTTGACACAGTTTTGACCTAAATGGACTAACTAATTGCATGGTCGATGGCTAATCCCTCGCTGTCGTTATCGTTTCCCCCTCCTCTCTTCCTTTTATTCCCCCAGCCTCTAACCTGCTTTCTGCACCCATCCACATTTTTTTTTTCCATTTCAGCTTTGGCTCAATGATTTGGCAAGTGGCCACCTCCGCTATTACCGTGGTAACATCAACCAATCCCCACCTCCTCCCCGCCCCAGTGTCCAGCAGTCGCAGTGAGCCAGTCAGCGGTAGTCTTGGCAAGGGGAGCCAATGAGAGAGAGGCAGGCAGAGTATGGGAGACAGGAGGAGAGGAGAGTGAGATGAAGGGACGGGGGGTGGGAGTCCTAATGAGGAGAGTTAATCTTCCCTATGAGAGGGAGAAAAACACAGCCACGCGGCTTTGTGTGTTTTTGTGTACATCAAAAAGCACCTCCCCTCTACAAGAGGGGTATCCAGACCATCTGGATCCTCACTAAGTGGACATCTGGATGGTGGAGAAAGCACCATGAAAGAACAATATGCACGTGTAACCCCGCCTCCTGATCTTTACAAAGTTGTACCGTGTGCTGCACTGTTGTATAAAGATACCGTACAGAGATATGGCTAAATCTATTGGCAGCCCTAGTAGCGTAATCTTCCCCTGAATGATTCTTAAACATCCGTCCCTAAATTTAACAGCATTAAATTGTTTTTATTTGGTTTCTAATCACCGGTGATAAATATTGTTCCTAAAAAAAATTTTAATCATATTTCTATATGGATTTTTGGTTTTCCATGTTCAACATTTCTAGAAACGTCAACATTCACGTTATTGGTTTTGGTTCCCTGGGATATAAATGTGATTTGATGCAGAGACCCAATTTTCTACTGATTATTTCCTCATTAATTAATATGTGGATTAATTGACGAGGAATCTTCTAGTAAATTGACACTTTAAATAAACAATTGGCTCTACGCACATCTCCATTACTTCCTGAACTTAAGGCAGCTCCTTTGTTTCCTGTCCTAATTTAATGGATGAACTGATTAATCCAGGTGTGCCTGACCTCAGTCACCATGGCTAAAACAAATCTGGATTAATCAGTTCCTCCATTAATGAAAGACAGGAAACAAAAGAGATTCCTTAAATTCAGGAAATAGTGGAGATGTGCACAGAGGCCATTGTTTGGAATTTAGAATATAAAACTTTGTTGTACTTATTCAAGTAATTGTAAATGGCAAAAATATAAAAAAAAAAAAAATATATATATATATATATATATATGTAGATATAAGTGTATAAACACATTAAGGAGATTTTTTTTATCTTATTGTTTAGATTTTTTTCTCTAGTTTTGTCTTAATTCTTTTGGTTACCAATGGACAATTTTCTGCACCATTAATCCAAGAAATTATTCAATTATAGAATAAGTTGAGTATTATTTATAATAATCAATAAATCATGATTAATCTGATTTATCTAAAAAAAATTATTTATCTAAAAGGATAAGGTAAGCAAAAAAAAAAATGTCCAACACTTACACTGAGAGAACTGCTACAAAGACTATGATCACTAAGTCTCTATAACAACTGTTTAAAACTGTCTATATGGTAAAGCTCTGATGGGGGTAATCTCAGGGGTGGGGGGGTGGGGAATCTGTTTCATCACCTTAAATGTAAGAATGTAGATTTTGCTAAACTCTTTGAATTTAACTGGAACTCTGAGACTCATTTAGCTTTCCATAGAAACCTTCTAACAGGGAATGGGGATCTGGTTATGGTGTGTTATATAATAAAGGCTTCAAAGACTTTATCATAGTGAGCATAAATTATTTTTGAAAGAAAAAATATCTCAATAGGAAAAAATTCTGAAGATTTCACATCGTTTTTATTAACTGAACAAAGGCAAGGGGGAACAGCTGCATGTGAAGTAGCAGCCGGTGGCTTCTGTTAGGGCAAACTTGGTTAAATAATCAGCCCATGTTTTAACACCTCTGTAAAATTGGCAGCTTTTATAGTTTGCTGCTCCAGAGCAGAAGTCCCCAAACTTTTCAGTACACAAACTTTCCAACAAAATCAATTACTGACATTTGTAAAATATTAAAATCAATCTCAACAACCAAAGTAGTTGGTTTTGTCTATCTTTAGCAATGATTTTATAAATTGAATCAATCCAAAATTAATTTTAGGAATTACTGCTCTAGACTAGTCGTGTTTCCCAACCTTTTTTGACTTGTGTAACCCTTTGGGCATGTTGTCTTACCATGAGTACTCCCCTCAGTAAAAAAAAAATGATGATTGTCCAAAAGTTTTGTGTATAACAGCTGAAATAAAGATTATTTCAAGATTGATCTCTGTGAGAAGAGGAACGGTGAATACAAAAGATATTTTATCCTGGCTGCTAATAGACAGCCTCTTGAAGGACTGAGCTTTTTTATATAATTTTGTGTTTTTTAATTAGGTCCTCATAAGGCAAAACAATCCCAGCCCTATTTTTTTTTTTTACTACCTAAAAATTAAATATTTTCCTGTACTTCCTGCAATGCACTCACAAACTACTAGGTGTAAGCAAACCCCCAGTTTATAATTATTGTTCTAAATCATACAATGACATTTAAGGAGGACAGCAGCAATTGCATTAGAGAAGCATGTTCTGCTGCCTATAAATTTGGAAAGTTTTATAAAAGTATATGAAAACCATTATTCTAACATGTAAAAAAAAAAAGGGACTCTCATCACTAAAACATCCATATTTGGTGATTTTCTAAGGAGTCCAAATCAATACACCAATAAAGACTTTATAAGGCTCAGAGAAAGTGTAAAGCACACAAGAAGTGCATCTAGGACTCTACAAGTCTCAGCATGTTAATTATTAAGCTAAATGGGTTTCAATTAAAGCACATTTGGAACTTGAACCAATCATTTAATGCTGGTCTAGAATCAACCACATCAGCAGTATCAATGTGTCTAAATAGCCCTGCTAAATGAAAGACATTAATCTGATTGAAATGCAGTGCAGAAAACAACAAGGATGAAGCTGTTTTGTCAAGAAGGGTTAGCTACAATTCATCTGGAAGGGTGTAACAAACTAAAATTTACAAAGAGAACAACTACTTTATAATACTGAAGCTAAAGTGAATCCTACAGGATATTAAATCATAGGGTGTGTTTGTTTTTGCTTTTATTTAATGCTAGTAGGCAATAGAACTATAAACTCATTATCTCCAAATCAATTATCCCTAATGACCTCGTTTCAGAGGAGATTAAATTCATGGGAATCTGCCAAGGGTTTTTCTGTGCTGCTGTTTGACCATCAAGAACAATTTTACAGACATTGTTGATACAATATCAATTGGGATGTAAACAAATAATCAACTTACGATTGTCAATTATTGTTTTATTAGACTGAACTCTTTCACTCGATTAATTAATATTTGTCGCTTAAAGCTACAGTGTGTAATTTTCAGCGACATCTAACGTCCAGACTGCAGACTGCAGCAACATGAACATCTCCCCCCCACCGCTTCTCCCCCCCCCAACAGTATGACGAGCGTTACGGGACAAAATGTCTTCCACGATGTCCGCATCACCTACCTTCTCAAGTGATGAGGTTTGTTTACATAGATAATTTTACAGATAGTATTCTCAGGCATAATACTGCCATCTATTGTTCAGTACCGTCTCAGTTCATCTCTCTCAACTTGCCGTAGTTACTTTCGAGCGTAATGGGCGATCTCGCAATCGCTAGTTTGTTGGCTCTGCGCTGCCGTAGCGCAAAGATGTCTGCCTCCATGGCTGCGAGACCCGCTCCTATGTAATTATAAATAACGAATTCTAAGGCAACGCAAATATTAAGGTTAAGAGGCTGAGCTTGTAGATGATGATAAATAACATAGTTATGTATATTACATTTCTGACTGTATATCCCTGTAATTATTACACACCGTAGCTTTAAAAGGAATTTATTTCAGTTTGTAATGTTACCACCGTACACTAGAGGGCACCACTGTTCATTTCCAGCTTAGCCTCACTTGTATGCAAGAGAAGTAAATGCAGATCGGATGGATCTTAGAGTAGAAACACAAATCTATCCAGATCACAGACCATTTACACCGTTTAATGGCGACAAGGATCCATAAATAAACTTACGGTAATGTTTTCTTTTGTCTTTGTCTGCTGATTAAGCTCCCCAACACTTTTCTTATCGCCATTATTCACTTTATGCATAATATATATATTTTTAAATATACATTTATTCCATTTAAGCAAACGTTATTTACTGTGAGACAACAAGCAGAGGTTCAAACTGTATCTAAATGATCAAAAGAGTTAAAGGTTCTGGCATTCACAACATTTCTCACCAGTTCTCCTAAACTCTGCCTTAAAAACCTGGAAAACTACTTGGGAAAAAAAAAGATGGATCAGGGACCTCCTCAAGTTCTTAACCTTTGACCCTAGAGGACCAATCTTTAGCTAGGGGAGGGTAAAGCCAAGCCTGTTAAAACATGTAAACGCCTTCTCTAGCTCTATGATAGAGCGCAGAGAGAAGCCCACCAGACAGGGTGTGGGTGTAATGACACACTGTTACCCACCCAAGTATCAAATGATCCCTAAATCCCTACCTTTAAACCACTGTTTAGAGCCCCTGGAGCACTGAGTCCCAGGTCCCTCGCCTCTTTATGACTCTAAGTAGTTTTCAATGCAGCAATAAGCTTTTATCCAGAATATGGTGGTGGGGGGGGATATTCGATCAGGGTTATAAATGAGGTTCTTTGGTAAGATGATGAAATTGTTAAACTAACAAAGATATGCACCGTTAAAATAAAAAGACAATAAACTCAATTGATGAGAAAACATATTTTTATGATTTCCCTTTAAAACAATTTCAAAACTATATGGTTGTTTAGAGACATGATTCAATAATCTGTTAGGTTCTTTCAATGTGTCGAATGTAAGGTTTAAATCAGCTATTGATAAAACGGTCACATAAATGACAAACCAATGAGTTTGAACCTTCCAAATAGAGTGCTTACTTGTTGTAAAAGCTCATTTTGTCCCTTTGCTATTTGAAAAACTGTATACCGGAAGTTTTCAGCGATCAAAAAGATGTTTTATATCATCCAAATCAGAAGATTGTCTGATTTTGCCTCAATAATGGGCATTTAGAAAGCCACACATAGAAATGAGTTGGTAAACATAATAACATCATTTTAAATTTGACCAGCCTGATAAAAAAAAGGGTCAGTGAGAAGCTAAAACATGATATTTTTCTGATTTGTAAGAGCCAACAGGTTCATCTGAGAAAACTTATCTATTGGGGGGGGGGGGGGGGGGGGGGGGGTCAAAATGTGCTTTAAAAGCAGAGTCTGATGAAACTCAGGACAAAAAAGAGGCATGTCAGCCAGTTTTAAAGAGTCAGTATCATAACAGATTTGATGGCACAGTGGACTTGCCGTGAGGAAGTCCTGTCAATGGGTTACTTTAAATGGGTAGGTGTGTGTGTTTGCATGGTAATTTCTCCTGTTTTACTCCATGCTGCTATGGTGACCTGTCCAGGATATAGCCCTCCTATTGCTCATGATCGCTGGAGACAGTCACCACCTCCCAAACCACCTTAAATGTGGAACTTATACAGTTAAAGGGATAGTTCAGGGTTTTGGACATGAAGTAGTGTGAAACGTTTGCAGTCTGTCGCTGAGATGCAACAGTGTAACTACGGTCTGCAAGCCTCCTGCTCTGAGAAACGGCTCAACACAAATAATCAAAGGTTTTCAAACAAGAAAAAACTATGCATGAGTTTTGTTCCACTATTTTAACAATTTTTAATAACATCCCTGTGCAATATCAGACCTTAATATCAATTAGGATAATTTTTAGGCCAATATTTCTCCACTGCGTAGGTGTGGAAGACAGTTCCTGAGAGAGAAAAAAACGATATGGCTCATTAATAGCCAAAGGAAAAATCCCCTACAGACAATGGAGGAAAGATGATATGAAGAAATTATCTGCACATAATATGTCAAAAAACAAATGATAATAAACAAAGAAAATAAAGATAAAACTAAGTGTATGCTTCTGAATGCAGCTTCTGAAATAATCTCATTAATGCATCTCTAGTTATTTTCATTTATTTACATTTTGTTTATTTCAATTTATCAATTTTTTTAGAATGTACAATTTGTAAAATTAAAATTGATTAGGCTGAGACAAATCATATCAACCATCAGAATATCACTTATAAGTTTAATAAAACTCAAATGGTCCAAGAGGGGTATAGAACATTGGGGAATGGAGAAGAGATGAATGATATATGAAAAATCTTTTTAAAATAATAATCAACTTAATTATGATATTAAAAAATGTGCACTAAGACAGTATAATAATAGTAAATTTTCAAAATAAAATATATTTTTTTAATAGATAGTCTTTATGAAACTATTTCTAATACAATCAAAATGTTGTTAAACATACAACTGAATCAGTTTAACAGCTGATTTCTCACATTGCAAATTCAAAATGAACATATTTTTCATTTATTTTTTACTATTTTAAATAAAACTCAGTCACCAATCAAGAAAAATTCTCCTGTGAAATCCTAGCAGTCAAAGTAAAAACTGTAACATACCTGTTTCTGCACAGGCACCGGACAAGACCTCAGGACAATCCGCTCTGGCCCCATTTCCAAAGATTTGCAACTGAGACAAAAGCCCTGCCTCTTATAGGTCCCTGCAGTAACACCCTCCTACAGCTCCACAAGCATTCCCAGATGTTACGCTAAAACACAATTCTGAAGTAGCAGTTGATGCGGACCAAAGGCACGCCACAGCTGTACAGAGCAAGGTTAGTGTTTCTGGGAAACTGCTGACATACCAGTGATGTCATTTCCCACATAGAAAGCTACCGGAGCTGAGGGGTTGCTACAGTGGAAGTGGATCTGAAGCTTCCTTCAAACCTCACTTGTTTTAGCTCTGCTTGTGCTGGATCAAGATAATGGTTCTGATGAACGGTTTGTTTATTGTTGCATGACCAGAGCAGAACATGTTTTAAATTGGCTCTCTTTTTTTAGCTTGTGAGGAACAGAACCAGAACTGAATGATTAACATACCAGTAAGGGGAATAATGTAAAGCAGATCTATTCTACACCGTATGCGTATTGTGTTAATTCTTTTTCCCTCAGATTATGGACACTTCAAAACTGGTGATGAATTCATGGTTTTCCCAACATAAAAAGAATTTAATGAAATAACTTTCAGAAAACTGTTGTTGTTTTTTTTAAAATAGAGTTGTAATTGAACTTTCTGACAAAAATAAAGAAAAGATAGGTTAAATTAGATTGTTGAATTGCAGCAGTTGTGATACATTATGCATTTCTGTATAATCTTTCATAGTCTTTCTGTTCACTACATGTGTCTTATTGTGTAAGCCAGGATTTTATTCTACCAAGTGTATCAAATATGATACACTTGGTATTTAAGGGTAGGTAATAGGATATCTGTTCAAAGCCCAGCATATAAAGGGATGTTTCTCCATTCAAATTCTTTCGAAACACGCCTGTATGAAAGTCACAGTTTAATGATTTTTATAAAAATGACAGTAATAGAATTCATTCATATCAACTGAATTCAAAAATACCTTATTAATCCCAAAGGAAATTAAAGGTTTTATTAACTCATTGTTTTTTTGGGTTTTGTTTTTCATCAATTTGTTGTACCTGTTAAATGCTGTGGGCAGGAAGGATCTCCTGTAGCGGCCTGTCTTGCACCAGGTCTGGAGAAGCCTCTGACTGAAGACACTCTGTTGTTGTTGTTGTTTAAATAGCTGATGAAGAGGATGTTCAATGTTCTCCATGATCTTCTACACTTTATGAAGAATTTTTCTTTGTGAAATAATCTCTAGAGGTTCTAGAGGAGAACAGATCAGGCGTTCTTAATTAGCTTGTTGGGTTATTTGCTCTGAATCCGTTGCCCCAGCAGATGATGGAGGAAGAGATCACACTCTCCTCAACAGGTTTGAAGATGATATTTAGCATCTTGCTGTAAAAGCAGAAGGACCTAAGCTTCCTTAGGAAGTATCTGCTCTGTCTCTTCTTGTAAACAGCTTCACAGTGGTGTCTCCAGTCTAGTTTGTTGTCCAGGTGAACACCAAAGTGTTCATCTGGACAGATGACACATCCGTTGTTCAAAAGTAGTTCCAACTCAACTCCTTTGAATTTTCCAGTCTTCTTTAAAGCTCCTTCTGCTAGTATGGGCAGAAAGCCTGAAAGAGAGACTCCGGATTTCATGGATTATGGAGCAGCTACCTGGTAGATTGCTGTAAAGTAATTCTTACACAATATCGCTTTGAAGGAGGGAAAAGTGTAGAGACAAGCTAACCATGCTAATAGCTCAAATAAGATGCTATAGACTGCTTAAAAAGTCTGATCATTTAGCCTAATTTTATATCGTTTTAATTTTTTAATAATAGTCAAACTCTAAAAATACAGTCCCTCTTTTTCAAAATAATTTTAAGTCTTATAGAAAAAAAATAATAGGCAGTTACAACAACAACAGCAATACAAATATTGTTGGTTCCTAAAGAGAAACTGGAATGGGCTGAATTTGTAATTGGAAGAAAAAAATATCCCAGAAACCTCTAATCAGTAATTATCTAGAACAGGAAGTGAGTTTTTTTAGCCGTTTCCTCTTAGGCACTGCCACAGGAAGTGATTTCAACTCGCACAGAGACTTGGGATTTTTTACGCCGGGTGCCCTTAATGTTTCTACTGGGATTCCAAACTGGGTTCCCTGTATTAAAGAAATGATGTCTCCTGCCCAAAGAGACTAAATAAAGAACCAAGAGGATCATGATTGATGCAGAAAAGATTACAGAATACAATCGGGGTTAAGAGGGGAGAAAAGCTTTCAGTTATAGAAAGAATATGGCAGGATTCAGTATAAGCTGACAAAAACATGCAGCCCTTATAACCGCTATGGTGCCCTACATAGGTGGCTTGAATTCAAAGCCAGCTAGGTCAGGCTCTTATAGTGTCAGATACAAAGAATAACTTCCGTTAATGGAGTGTCTCAAAACAAATTAGAAATTATTATGAACCACAAAGCCTCTCATTTCCGCAGGAAGATTTGCAGATAAGCCAAATCAGAGAGGTGCAGGCATGCTGTCTAAATCCTCTGTGGACAGAGGCGAGGGTAAGAAACTAAAGGACACAAGTGAGAGTGTGTAAAAAAAATAATAATAAAATAAAGAGTAAAGTGCAAATACACATTCACTAATTACTGATTAGAGGCTCTAATACTAGTCTCATGTTGACTTTCCAGGAAACACTGAAGGGGCATGATTGGACAATGTGTTCACCCACTCCAACCCCTGCAGACTAAACAGGTGGGATATAAAAGTGCCACACAGTGGGCAGGGACATTCAAAGGATTAAAGGAAGATCAAACCGGACAAGGACCTCATTTTTTAATCTGCATTTCTGTCTCCAACTAAGTCACAGATGGTGATACATGCAATTGACCCAAAGCTCCCAATGTTTCTGTTCATGGACACACAACTTGCCTGGAACTTTCCAAATATGAATAGATGTCAACACCTATGAAAAAAAAAAAACAATTATGTAACTAAAACCTGTGGTAAGAATATATGAAAAACATATTTGGTGGATGGAAAGACAACCACACAGTGTTTTTCAAAACTATAACTCAGATTTGTACATATTTTACAATCTCACAACCAAAATTTTGATTTTCTAAGACAGACCAAGAGACTTTAGCTACTTCTGCATATTAAGAGAAATTCATAGCACTGACTAAATATGTCCCGGATGTGCAAAGCCTGAACTCATGTAGTTGAAATACATCCAGTAGTGTACTCAAGACGGCCTTTGCAGACACTAATTTTGCAATTGAAAGCAGTTGTCTCCCTAAGCCAACAGGACAGAGGGGTACACTGATCAGAGTAGGGTTAGGTTAGAGTCCAAATGTAACTCTGGGGCAGTTCCAGACCTTTAAAAGCACAGGAGGAAGAATATGTCAACACAACAGAAATGTTCTCAGTTCGCAACACAACAAATATATCCAAGATGGAACTCTATTCAGACGTGACAACAGTTCAATGTTTTGTCCTTCAAGCTAATTAAAATAGAGCATCAGAATAACACATAGCCTGTAACACACTATCCACATATAAGCCCCATTTACACTACCCTTTTGAAACCATGCCGAGAACGATCTGAGCACGGTAACCAACATAACTGTTGAGTGTAAATAGAAAGCCACTGAACTGGATCTTTCCAGACACAACCGAACCGCACTAAATCTAGTACTAGTTCAACAGTAGGGCTCGGCACAGTTCAGTTGTGGTTGTGGTTTGGTTCTCTGACAATAAAGAGTGCATGAGCAGACCGCATTATCTCCTATTTACAGTCAGCTGACTCATTTCGCCGCCATTTTTTTTTTTTTCCCGCCTTGAGAGCTGTAGTATCGTGGACAACCGATAGGACGCGAGGAACTGTGCTAGCGTTATGTGTAAAAAGTCGTAAAAAATAAGCTGGGTGCGGTTAACTGATCCAAGCTCGGTCTGAACTCGGCACAGATCGGTTTCAGAGGGGTAGAGTAAATGGAACAATAAAGTGGTAGCAGTCTATTGCAGTTTGAGGTAATTTTCTCTAGGACGGACAGAGGAGCTGCTGGGAAAATGTGAAAACATATCTAAGAAGCTGCTCTATTAAATGAAACCCAGATGGAACATGGGAATTCTTTGCAGAGAAAATGTATCCTGTCCATAACACCGTAACACGATTCACGCACAAAAAAAGGAAGTGGCAGCATCACACTGTGGGAATGTTAGTCTTCAAATTGGAATGAAACGCTGGTTGGAGCTTATGACAGGGTGGATTAAGCTAAATGTGTTAAAAACAAAATTTTAAAACGTAGAAACATATTTGAGAAGACTAACAGCTGTATTCATAGCATACTCTAGGTTGGCTCAATGTGTACACTATGAGGAGGTGGAATACAAATTCATGCCACACTTTTCAGAGCCTTTTTTTCTGACAAATTTTGAAAACTATATAAAAGCACCACTTTTCTTTCATTTTCCACTAATGGTTAATCTCAAACAAAACCTATTCAAACTGATAGAGATGTGGGTTTTAACACAGCATAATGTAAAAAGGTTCCAGAGAGGAGGAATCCAACTGGAGCTTAGAAAAACACACAAGAGATAAAGCAATACCATCTTGACAAATATGCAAAGTTTATACAAATCACTTTAACTGAAGTATAACTTTGTTTTGTTACACTTTTTGCTCTAATTATGCTATCTGGTCAGAAGGGGGCAGCATCAGAGTATAGATAAAAGGTCACATTTAAAGCCCTAGAAAGCATAACTTTAAAGTGTATATATATATTTATATAGACATTTTCATCAGATGCTTGTTCTTTAAAAAAATAAAATATAAATGTTTGGATTCAAATCATCAAGGTTTGAAATTATCAAAGGTATGAAATTTCTCACAGAGAAATGTATAAAATCTGTTTATGTGAATCTAAGTCTAAGGAAAACCAAACTAATAGGCTCAATAACTTTTTACTTTAAGCTCATTTTAAACTCACTAGACCATTTCATCTGTGATGGAAACACTTGTAGAGGATTCTCCAAAAGGCAGGTCAGGTTAGGTGTTAATAATTATCTGTAATGTTTCTCTGTAACTTCTAGAGCAGTCAAGTGTTCTATTTTAAGAAATAGCCCTCCAAGGACTGATACTGGCATACAGCAGTGGAAATAAAAAAAATAAGAATAATAAATAAATACATAAAATTCAAGATTTTAGAATATGTGAGCATGATATTAAATATTTAGTTCCTTATAAAAAAAAATAAAAAATTAAAAAAAGGCTTGCGGGGGTGGGGGACTTCTGTTTACACCAAAAGTCTTTGCATGTGTGGGAGAGTCAGGGTCCTGTCTGTGTGTGTCAATCTGCCAAAATTGTTGCATAATTTTCTAGCCTACTCTGCGTTTAAGTGTGTGAGCAGTCAATGTGTAAACTGTTGTTCCACTCAGAGAGAGCTAATGCAGAAAACAGGCAAGATAAGAGCTAAAACAATACAATTTGCTTCCAGAGGTTCTGTCTGTGTATCTGTAAGTACGTAAGTTGTACAATATATTGTATTGTAATTAAAAATGTGCAACGTTGCACTTCAAAAGAACTGTTTTGACAGAGTATTGGATAGTCCATCACATTACATGTGTTATGCAATTAAAACCTGCTTTCCTATATACAGTATATATATATCACTTTCTGAGAAACTCACAGATAGAGGGGTCAACAGTCGACTGGATCATAGTCTACCTGACAAACGGACCACAGTTATAATCACTGTATAATCAAGTAGTTAGCAGCAGAGGAGTAAAACAGGGAACAGTTCTGCAAACTTCTGACTTCCAGTACCAGACAGAGTCTTGTCATCTGCAGAAATAGTCGGATGACTATGCAGTCACAGGGTGCATCAAAGATGGACAAGAAATCCTCTAGATCATGCACAACAGAGATCATCCTCTTCATCAGCTATTTCAATTCAATTCAGTTTATTTATTTGCAACACATGTCATCTCAAGGCACTTAACAATTCACCAGATCATACAGATAAATTGATTCAAGTTTTCTATCAAGGAAAACCAGTCGATTGCATCGACTCATTGACTCAAAGACAATTCCTAACTTTAAGCATGCTCGTAGCAACAGTGGAGAGGAAAAACAACAAAGTGTCTTCAGTCAGAGGCTTTTCCGGAGGTGGTGAAAGATAAACAGATCTAGAAGATCCTTCCTGCCTACAGCTGTCAACACCTACAACAATTCAATGAACAGAAAAAAGAATAATAAGTTACTGCAACATTTAATTTCCCTTTGGGATTAATACATTATTTTTTTACTTTATTGAATTAATTATTTTGAGGATGGACTTTCTAAGCTCTTTACACCTACACCTGATCTACAGTAGCTCTTTAAGAATTACATGCTAAAGATCAAAGTATACAAAAAATTAAGAGGGTTAACTTTAGTTAATATTGTGATAGTAAGTATTAAAAATTGAGAATTATGTTAGGACTGATTTGGCTAGCTGACATAGGAATCTAAAAAATGTGTTTAATTAAATTGTTAAAATAGTTTTCTATAAATGGTTTGCTCTATTCGCTCTGTAAGAGAGGAAAGTCTATAAAGAAGTTAGCAAGTTTACACTGTTTGGTGCAAACAAGTCAAAGAAATATAGCAGTTTGCAATATCAGTGAGAGACTTGAAAAAATGAAGTCAAAGAAGAATAATCTTTTAAGTCAGCCTCTGTTGGATGAAGACAAATACCTTCACAGCAAGTTGATGTTACAGTGGGGATGGCGTGTTCAGGGTTATGATTTGTTTTGGTAAAATGTTAACCCAAATGAATACAATCCTGTTTCTCAACAGTTATCTTTGCATGCCTAATTTAGAAAAACAAAACAAAACAAAAAATCCATTCATTTTTACACATAGTTTATATGGGCTCAAATTGAAATAATCCAATAGTGTCAGTTACTTTATTCTGGCTAAAAGCAGCATAAAATAACTTAAATAAACGGTCAATTTACCAAAATCTGAAAGAAATTATCTGAAGTTTTTAGATGGATGTTTGTTAGTTGGAGCTTTAAAAGTAAAGAGGGAATTGGGACTGCTAATCCGACAAGTTATATTTCTTTAAAACCTGGGAAGGTTTAGAAAAAAGAAAGTGAACATTTAAAAAATGATATAATGTCCCCTGGTGGCCCCAGGCCATTTAGCTTAACTCTTCACCTTTTACTTTATAGTGCTGCATTACCAATCCAAGGTAGATACTGGAGTGTCCGTCTAATATGGAACTAAATGCAGAGCAAATGACAAAATTCGTCCTAATGTGTAAAGAAACAATATATAGAGATATTAGAATGGACATTATCGGACTGCTTCTCTCATTATCTTGAGGCTTATTTTTAACATTTTCTTGTTGTCAAAGAAAATTAAATCTGTGGAAGCATCCTATCCTTCAGCCAGAGGGTCTTAAAGAAAGTGATCTCTTTCAGGGACACTCCTATAGGAAACTTGATGCATTAACAGCACAGCTAAGACACAATGCAGCGGAAGGAGACACAAGGCTCAGTACGCTGCAGGGGGGCTTACAACACAAAGGCAGTCTGGGAGGACTGGAAGAAGAAGAGGGGAGAGTGAAAAAGATAAAATGCATTAGCCTGAATCAGCTAGGTCCAATGTTTTGTCTTTTTTTGTTTTTTTAAAGCCAAAATCTTCAAAGTAAATAGTTCTCCAATAATATAATTAAAAAACAAAAAAAGCAATTAATGGTTTTGGGATATAAATGTGTACATTTATGCAAATCATACTTGCTTGTAGATAGTTTATTACGGCTGCTTATAAATCAACAGTAAGGAGGATGTCATTAAAGCAAACAGAGCTCTGGTATCAGTAAAGTATCAGGATCTGCAGACAGCCTAAGTCAAGCATTAGATTTGGTTTGAAAGTTTAAAAAAATGTGGATCTTTGCATTCCTAGTCCATAACCTTCCTTTAAATTTCTTCTTTCATATTTCATGCAGATATTATTTTATGTCTTAGGCTCAATAAAGCAGGTTAAGAACCGACATTCTTTCACCAAGTTCATGTAAAATTGTACTTTAAATAATAAGTCATATGAAGGTTTTAACACATCTGAACCCTGAAATCTAATTGGAAATGTAATAAATATTGATGAACCTTTAAACAAATACCCGAAAAAAATTAAAATAACAAAATCAGAGAAATAGTTCTGGCAGAAATTAACTGTTGCATTCTTTTAAATAAAACATCATACATTCTAAAAATAAAAAATAAAAAATCCTGTAAAGCAAGGTTTATTTATTATCTACCTCTAAATGTATTTGTTGTTTTTGTTTTGTTCTATGAGGAAGGATGAGTGCGGAGGGGAAAGTTGTGTTTCTTCATCTACTATTTGTAATGTGCAAAATTCTTTATTAAAAAGCTATGTCTAAATTTACCACAAGAAAAAACAACAGACAACAATGTGAACCAGTAAAATTGCCACATAATGTAGGTACACCTCAAGGCTAGGTGCAACAGCATACTCTGCAAGATGAGAATGTGTGCTTATGGCAAGGGGGGGTTCATGGTTAAAATAAAGCTACGCTCTCTCCCACCCACGCATCCACTTTGTCTCCAAGAAGCTAACTGTCTGTCTGGGCCTCTGAGCCCCTCACCACAAAAAGCACACCCACTGATCACCGCAGCTATTCTCGGAGAGCCACCTGCCATTCCCTCCGTCTGTCTACTTTCACTCTGCTGTCAGAGGTGATTCATTCAGGAGTGTTGGACGCATTCAACTTTTTATGACCTGCACTACCAACATATTTATCATAATTTCTACAGACTAAATTTGCCAATGGCTTATTTGTTACCAAACTAATGCCTAAAACTTGTTAAATCATTACTTATAGTCATTTTCATTTCCAAGCAACCTTTTATAAGGTTAATCAAACTAAAAGTAAGGCTCAGCCAGCTCCCTATTTTCCCAAGACATAACCAGAAACCTCAATATCAGTTAAGATGGCATACGTGTTTGAGCTAGAAGGAGAACTGCACAGCCTGTTGCTCCAAGCACCGTGGTGCACTGTTGGGATCTTGTGTTCAGGCTTATTAGAAATGTGTTTTATTCCATACTATTTTTTCTATACAGACTAAGAGATTCCTATTAATCTCATCTTACAAGAGCCCCTTCTTCAACGTATTTGTTGTGTCCCTTAAAAGAATTTTGGAAAACTGAAAACTGGAAATATGTCTTTCTTTTGATGGAAACTTTTTCTTTTCACTCTTACAAGAACTCTCAGTTTCTACAACCTGCACTGAGCATCTCTGCAGCTCCTTAAAGCTGAAGTATGTAAGTTTTTAAAAATCCCTTTTTTGTCATATTGGCTAAAACTGTCCCTATGCCCAGACAGCAGTACGTGTGATATGTAACCTGTGAAAAAAACTGCTTCAATTGGTCCCGCATACTGCCTGTATTTCAATCTGGAAAGAATAATTCGGGACGAGTCAAAACAACCAATCACAGCCAGAGGAGCGTCTGATGGAGTGTCAATCACAGCTCACACACGCTCAGACAAACTCTACTGGACAAACAGCTTGCATAAATATTTCTTTCAAAAGATAATTGCATGTTTTTTTTTTCAATAGGCATTAGGGTTGTCACGATACTAAACTTTTCAACTCGATACCGATACTAAGGAAAATATTCAATACTCGATACCATTTTCGATACCACAAGGATAAAAACAAAGACTCTAAAATTCTACAGAAATATTTTCATTAATAAATAAAATACAATAAATAAATAAAATAAAGGTTGTATGCACAATATTAGGCAAGCTTGATAAAAAAACTTATAAAAATAAAATTAAGTGTTCCTTCCTTGGCTATGCTTTGCACACATAACCATGACGCTAGCCAAACCGGTTAAGAAACAAAAATAATTCTCAGCAGCTGCACCTCTTACAAAAAAAAAGTCTGAAACTGAAAAGTGCACAGAATTATTCAATAACACACTGTTCTGCATTGTTCTCTATTCTGCACTTTATCGATACTTTTAAAAACGAGTATTGTATCCGGATACAACATTTCAGTGTCAATACTTTTTTGAGTATCGATACTTTTGACAACCCTAATAGGCATATACCATGACTATGCCTCTAAGATTTCCATTAAAGCCTCCAAGTTAATTACTAAAAACAGCAATAAAAACCATCTATCATTCACCTGAAGTTATGAACTAGTTTGTGCAGGTCAATGAAGACTGGACCTGTAGTCAGACCAACACACGGTCAATCAAATAGTCAATCAACCTGCGTCTTTGCTCTATGGGAGGAAGCCAAAGTAGCCACAGGAAAACAACAAACACGAAAGGTGGGACTTAACCTTGAGATCTCCTTGGTGTAAATCAGCAATTCTAACCAAAATCCACCATGTAGCCTTGTTTGGAAAACCCAAGCTTTAATAACAGTCATCTCATCAGTCTTATTCTCAAGAGGGAGCATCACACTGGAATTACCTACCACCTTTAATTCCACGCAGAGCTTTATCCAGCTCTCTCTCTCTATTTATATATATATATATATATATATATATATATATATATATATATATATATATATATATATATATATAAATACCATATGGTAATGCAGGAGGATGGCCTTTTTTGCAAAGGTTACATTTAAATAGGGTTACAGTTCAAATTAGTGGTGTGCCGATCAATCGGCCACCTACAGTACCATAATCAGTGGATTTTTATGAAAAAGTGTTTGATTGCTGATCATCATCTTTTATTACCGATCAGAAAAACTGGTTATCTGTATCTCCTGATTCACTGCCTCCAGGGGCTCCGCCTGCAACCTATCTCCCTTTTTCCTTCATACTGCACAGCACGGCAGCGAATCCTAAGCACTGTCAAGTGGAACTTCATTGCTTTGAGAGTAATGTGAAGTTTGCATCTAGCAATGGAAAAATTTAGAGGTGAGCACTTTAAAATGCATCAAAACACCAAATACAATGTGACATTTAAAAACAAGCACTTTACGGAGTATGAGGAGTTATCGAGGCATACTGCAGGAAATAAAGGACAGCAAAAAAAACAGTGCACAGATAGAAAAGTACTCAGAGAGTGCAGACCTCCTCCAAGCAACAAATGTTGTCCCGTATTGTGACTTACAGATATAGTTGAAACTCGCACATGATCTGGATCATGACCAAATGTTGACAAATTTTTCCTTAGCATGAGGAGCTACTTTGGTAACTATTTCCTTAAAATCCTTTATATGTTTCTAAATAAGGGACAGTGTGTGTCTGCCACCTGTGGTGTTTAGAGTTGTCCAAATGTGAGTCCACTCACCATAATTAGGTCAACTTCTAGACAATTTAACTTCTTGGTGATAGATGTAGGGATAGAAATAGCTCCTGATGTGATATGGTAATATTTAATATCTAGTTAATACAGTATTTTCATATTACCTGTGTACACTTGCAAATAACTATATGATCACTACATCATCTTCTTGGTCTTTGGTGTGGCAGTGCGCCCCAGCACTTGGATATTGGTAAAGAACACAAACTTTAGAACAAAGCAACAAAAAGAAAACAGCAACATTCCTGCTGTTCTCTGAAAATCTTTCTTTTTTTTATCTATTGGAAGTGCTACAGTCCCTCAGGTACGTCTCTATAGGTAACATGGAGGCAGAAAAACACAGAAAGGATAGCAAACAAAGGCTGATAAAGTTTTACTTACACAAAGAAATGCACATGGTTAAGCACTGGGTGACGTAAACATATGCCTGACCCCACTTAACACACACAAAACATTGATAGCCCTCTGATATGTTGATATAGCAATGTGTCTTATGAGTCATACCTGAAATATTTGAGCCGCAGGAATCTTTCCCTCTTTCAGCATCTGTTAGGACAGAATGGTGCTTGGTCACATTAAGAGAGAGCCTCAGTCTGCTGAGGTGAGCTAAACCTGAGGGTCCATGGCTCCTAAAGGTCAGTGCACCATCGTTGGTTCCTTTGCATCCATTGATGAACACAAATCCAAGAGTTTCTGTTGGTGGAATTGCCTAAAAAAAAAAAGCACAGATGATAAGTTTATAAAGTTGGCTTCTGTAGACTGATTTAGCAGGAGGAACAGAATGACATAGATCATTATTTCAGCTTGTCTGTTTTATGTGTTATAGACCTAAAACCAGAAAAAGAGCTAGACTAGAAATCTAGGTTTTATAATTGAATCAAATAAAAAAGGGTAAATGCTCCATTTAAACATCCCATCGTTTTCACTCTGCCTCACCATCACTCAGTGGCGGATCTAGACCAAATGTACCAGGGGGGCCAGGAGGGGGCCAGCGTGTTTTCATGGGGGCACAGAAAAGCATGAAATAAAAAACAGGGCAAGGGATTCAAAAACATTAAGAGAGCTGCATGGGGTGAAATTTCAATTCAATTAGATTTAATTAAAATTCTATGTCTTATTAGGTCAATATACATTCTGAATTCAGGAATTTTACATATTTTTGACTTAATTCAATTTAAAATTACAGTTTTCTATAAAATCTGAATTAGAACTAAAAAAGCTGATAAATTCAGCTGTAAAAATTTAAAAGTTCTTTGTTTTTTTTTTGTTTTGAAAAAAAAAACATTTGGCAGATTAAAACTGGGATGCTATCTCAATACCGCTGAAGCTATCGCCTTACTGTTTTTTTTAATAATTTGTATAGAACAGGATTTGTAAAGAAAAAACATCAAATAGATCCAGAGGATCTATCAGTAACAATGTCTGTTCCAGCACAGATTATCATAGAATTTATTTTAGTATTATGTTTTCAGTACAGGGGCCATAACATGATCTGGCCCCCGTTGGCCCCTGTCTAGAACCGCCCATGCTATCACTGTATCACACCCAAACAACAACAGACGATGGAAATAAGCTTTGATTGGATAAAATATGATGAATATCATAGATGGAGGGAAAGTCAGCCGGGATTTGGGATTAAATAAATTAAATTTAATCAATTAATAGAGTTTTTTTATTTATGAAGATTCAATTTTTTGAAAATTGTATTTGTTTTCCCCACCAATGCACTTCCTGGACTTCCATAGTTCAGGCTGACATCAGTTCATCACCTTCTGTCCTTGGATGTCCACTCATAACTTATAAACTAGCGCACTGTGTAATTCCACTAACACTGGAAAAACAATCTAGAAATAAGAAGATAATTCTTAAATTAAGAGTACATCTGCTAAATTTGAGTTGGTAAATGAGATGAGTCTGCCAATGGAATGAGCATTTTTACTCTTAAAATAAGATAATTAGATAATATGCACTTGAAATAAGACAATGCAATTGTGTTTTCTTATTTTAAATGTAAATTATCTTGTTCTATTGGCAAAATGTCTCTTTTTCCTCCTCAATCCAAGAACAAATGGACTTATTTTAAGAAAGAAATGACTTATCTAGATTTAGATTTTTTTTCAGTGAGGGAGCCTTTAGTTGGTTACAATTTTTATTGTAAAACAAGATAATTTCTTTCCAAGGTGTGTTTCACAGCTTAGGGGTCATTCCCTTTAAATTCAGATCCCGTCCCAGAGAGGATGACTAAAATAAAAGCTATTTTTTCAAAGTAATGTATACCACTGCTAATTTTTATTATAAAACTTAAAAAATAAATACAATGATTAAAGGAATCTAGTAGAGAAAACAATCTGAGATTAAATATTTAAGCCATAATGCCCAGCCCTAGCTCTGATATACCTCAATAAACCTCTGTTTAACCTCAATAAACAGAGACTTTGTTCCATTTTTCATTTTTTTCTGTTTGCCAAGAGCTTCCATAGAAACATGGTTAACTTAGCATTCTGCGGTTGTTTTTGTTACAAATAATGCTAATAAAGCCTATAGTTACTTCTCTTATTTAAACATTGAAATATATTTTCACTCTGCTTAAATCATCTCATGAGCCTGACCAGAGAATGCGCATTCATTAAACCAAAAACTACTACATAGGGGATTCCCAGAAAATATTAACCAAAAAATATTGGATTATATCGGCCATCATCTAAAATCTCTAATATTGGCATGCTGATAGTAAGACGCTGCTTCTTTTTAAAGTTTCTCTGACTTATTGGTTGATTTTACAGGAGTTAGTTGCTTACATACATTTTGTTGTTGACTAATGTTCTCTGTTTTAGTAAGATAACCTGATAAAGCCTTTTCTAACATTCTACAATACAAAATAAGTTATAAAACTGCATGATTCATGCTGATATTGTACTGGGTGCAATAAAAGCTGGAAATGAAAAAGTTGTATCAGGACACCTAAAATAACAGGCAGCTGCTACTTAAAGAATAAGAAACATTTTGTGAAGTTGGTAGCTCTAAAATGTTTCATAAAATCTATTATAAAAAATTAAGCTGATTTGCGTTACTTTATTCTAGTTAGTCTATACTTTTTTTAAAGTACTTGCTGAGGGAAAATGCAAGTAACAGACTGAGACGAATACACCTACGTAAACAATCTCATATCCACGATGTGACCCTGCATGAGTAAAATCGGAGACCAAATCCCAAAAAAAACAACTAAGAATGTCAGTCTGTCCAACTGATTGATGAGCCACAGTTATGTTTGGACCGGAAACAACTTCAAGTAAAGTGACTTTGACATTATGCCCACTCAGGTCTGAGTGCTGGGACCAAAATGCCTGAGAGGCCCTCTGCAGGAAAACACAGACTGAATGAAACACACTGGTTTCCCTCAGACACACGAGGACGCAGTCCACCCACCACCAAGTAATGGAGCTGACTGGAACCCTCAGTGCTAGAGGAGAAGCCCCCTACAAGGAGAAACACCAAGCTATTATCCCCCCCCCCTCGTCCAATATGCTTGATAAATGAATCCTTTGTCTCCTTTGTTTGGGAGAGAATGGACCACGAATGCAATTGTTAGTACTAAAATGGACGTTGACACATACTTTACAGTCAGGAAGCTTTTAAGTGATGAATAGCCACTTTGCTGTCAAATATTTATTGACATACACAAGTCATTTAAACAACATTTTGTTCTATTGAACACAGCTGTAGACACGGAGGAGAACCATCCAATGGCTGCAGGTTTTAGACTTTTATTACTGCTGCAGCAAACGGGAGGAGGTTTATGCTTCATCTCTTTACAGGCACATAACACCCTGTCCTATTAGAGAGTGAGAAACACTAAAAATAATACACACATAGACAGAAACAAAAATGGCCACTTAAAAACAATTCAAATGCACCATAAAGATAAGCATCATCCACTGTGAGGGACGTCAAAGTCACTCCTTTATCTTCTGATCAGATACTGAAGGATTTTAACTGTTTCCCAAGATAAATGCATTGTCATTTCTTAATCTGTAAAACTAGTGTTGCGCCGATGCCATTTTTTGGCCCCAATAGCAGATGCCTGGCTTTGCAGTATTGGCCGATACCATCTGGGTATCGTCATACCTACTTGGATTTAAAATAATATCCATCACGGCTTTGTCAAGCTGCTGCCTACCTTTGTGTAGCAGGGAAAAAAAAGACTAATACAAAGTGAATCAAATAGAACTTTTTATTGCCTAACTGGAATGGGTAACAATAGTTAAATAAAATTTTGGCTCTGAAAATGGTATCGGTGCCCTATTTGTTGGTATTTGCCGATACAGATACCATCATTTCAGTGCTGGATCAGGGCCCTGCCCAATACTGGTATCGGTGCAACACTACTTTAAACAACTCATAAAATAAGCTGTTGAATTTATAAAAAAAAAAAAAAAGTTTAGGGTCATAAATGATTAATCTTATTAATTACATTTCATCTCTTTTCTGTTTTGCCAACACATGGTGGACTATAAAATATTAAATTGAGAAAATTTTTATTAAAATGAACCGACATTGATCTGTATTATTTGGTAAATAAGATTCAGGCAACCATTTAATTTTTTTGCCATTTAAAATTAAGTCGGATGAAAGGTTACTCTATTTAATCCAACGTTAGGCTGAGAGAGTTAAAGATTTTAGGCAGATGACAGGAGAGCTGCATGCTGTTTCACTTTTTCCCTTTTCTACACATGATGACGGATGTTTGTGTAATGTTTGCTAAGCTAACCACTGGTTTAAGATGCAGTTTAAAATGCCACCTTTAATTATTTTGTCCTTGTGTAAACAGTCTCACACACACAGGGTGTGATGTCACGTCTACCACTAAAAACAAAACAACTGCTTGAAACAGGTAAGACTTTTAACTGCTCTTACATTTTATTTAAACCTCATCTTCACAGAAAAAAGACTGATGTTAGAAACAGTAATGAAGAAAGGGATGATGTCATGATACCAGGGAAATTTCAGTAGCACAATAAAAAGCAACCTGTGGAAACGTCACTGTTTCCAAATGTTGCTCATTCAGGTCGTTCACACAGACTCTGTTATCTGTGCGTTTTTCTTTCTGTCGCAAATAGAATCCCTTCTAGTCAATGCAGTAATCCTCACTGGATATAGCAGCATGACAGAGAGCCTTACATTATCGCTCTTCAGAGATACAAATGGGGTTTATTGATTTTGACAGATACATTTCTAAAAACGGGATGAAGACCTGAAAAAAAGAAAAGAATAAAGCAGAACAAATACATTTCCAAATAAACTCCCTTTAGGCAGGCCTCATCCTCCAACATCGGTTTCTGAATGCAATGATCTACCTCTGAAAGAATAGTCAAGTACAACTAAAAACTGTGAAAAGCACTCTCAGAAGAACTGAGGCTGTTTTAGATTTCTCTATACAATCACTGGCCACTTTTTAAGGTTCATCTTTTGTCTTTAGAACTGCCTTATCCTTCCATTTTGGCTGGAAATAAACCAAACACCTTCTTTCCCCACATCCTTCTGTATTAGCATACTACTATAAATTTCTCATTAGAAATTATATATTGGGAAAAAAAAAAAAAACAGGATCTGACTTTGCAAGTCAAAATCTCATCACTTTATTGTAGTTTGCACTTGGTTGACAAGTGTTTATTTTATATTTCCTGTGTACATGTTTTAAAATATAATGAATACTGTAGCTTGATTGGACGGCTTGCAGCGGAATTTCCCATCTTTTCAAATCCAAAACTTGGAGGTATGATTCCTCAGAGAGTTTGGTCCATATTGAAACAATAGCAACTAGCAGATGTTGCAGATTTGTCAGCTGCACATAAATGATGCAAATCTCCTTTTTCACCATACCCCAGAGGTGCTCTATTAGATTGCGATCTGGTGACTGTGGAGGCCATTTAAATACAGTAAAAGCTTGTAATATTCAAGAAACTAGTCTGAGATGATTCATGTTTCATGACATGGAGCGTTATGCTGCTGGAAGTGGACATCAGAAGCTGGGTATACTGTGATCATATAGGAATGGTCAGCAACAATACTCAGGTACGCTGTAGCGTTGACACACAGCTCAGTTGATAGAAAAAAATATCCCCCATACCCCGACACCACCACCAGCCTGAACCGTTGATACAAGGCAGGATGATCCATGCTTTCATGTTGTTGACGCCAAATTCTGAACCTACCATCTGAATGTTGCTCATCAGAGCAGGCAATGTTTTTCCAATCCTCTATTTTCCAATTTCAGTGCATCTGTGACATCTGCAGTTTCCTGTTCTTACCTTATCTACTGCTGCTAGGTTCAGCGTGTTAAAGTGTTCAGAGATGCTCTTCTGCATACCTCTATTGTAACTAGGGAACCAGTTTAGCCATTTCCCTTTGACCTTTGGTATCAACAAGGAATTTGCAGCCACAGAAACGCTGCTCATTGAATATTTTCTCAGTTTTTGGAAGATTCTCAGTAAATCTCTGAAATACTCCAACCAGCCTGTCCTGCGCCAACAACCATGCCACATTCAAAGTCACTTAAATCACCTTTGTTTTCCATTCCGATGCTCAGTTTGAACAGTGGCCGAACGTCTTGGTCATGTTTACAGACCTAAATGCATTGAGTTCCTGGCATGTGAGCATATTTAATGGGAGAAAAAAAAAAATGCAGGCCTAGTTTAGGTTAACCTCTTACACCCTAAGGGGTATAAATAAATTTCTGCCTGACAAAAACACACAAAAGTAAATCACTTATAGCCTCACAGCTATTAGATTTAAGAAGAAACTTTTGGTACGTCTGTAAAGGTAAGATGTCATAGAATGGTTTTCTGGTGTCAGCACCATTGTACCTTTGACCCTGCCTGAACTATTAGGGACAAAATACAAAATATTTTGCATTTTTTGAACCTCGCCAAAATTTTCTTTGAAATAAACATTGCAAAACACTACCAAAATATTATTTATAGCACAAAAAAGTAGTACAGACTTTCAAATCTAAATGTTGTGTAAAAATATACCAAATTTGGACTCAATCAGATGAATCATATTTATTTTAGAATGGTATTAGTGAGAAATTTCTTAGGCGGAGAGGCCATTTTGGCACATTTATCCAAAAATGTCACCAAACTGTGCCAAATGTGTTTTTTTACATCAATACTGGGGGTTTGTTAAAATTACAAGGTCATGTGGCAGCTGGACCCACCGGTGGGTCCGTAGGGTTCTAGGGGTTAAGAAACTATAACTCTGTATACATGTGAAAAAGTGGTCTCCCGTAATTATACATAGTTGGTCATTTTTGGAAGTATCAAGGTACAGCTTGCTCAAAACTTATACAAAAACGTACCCATAACTTACGCCAGCGTTTTTGCCAGATTTTTCGTATGTCAGGCATACGCTGGCTAAATCGTCAAAGTGTGAGAGGGGCTTAAAGGGTGTCTTTAGTCACCACCACAATGCAGAGTAGGCATTTTGTAACTTTACTGCTTTTCAGCTTTGCTTTTGTTACATAAATACAGCTGAGGTGAATTGCAAATTATTTAAATAAATCTCATCTTTAGAGAGAATTTGCTATCCTTTTAAACTCTGAGGAAACTTCCAGCTCCAAGTTTCTAATAACCACTTCGATTTTTCTAATTACATGCCTGGAATTGCTCCATCAGCCGTTAAAGTAGGTCTGAGTCATCGAGGGTTCGTAAATGTTCTCTCTCCATGCAGGAAGGTGGCCTAACACCGCCGCTGAACGACTTCCTGTTAGGAAACTTGCAACGGAACAAATCAACTGACCGTTTGCCTCTGAATGTATCGGACATCTTCCTATCAGCTGTCCAATCATTAATATTTGCTCTGTTTATAGATCATCAAGTAACAAAAATATGGGAATTATATTCACAGCATCAGCATGATTTGATGACATAAAATAGAGCAGCTTATATTGTAAGATGCCTGAAACTTTAAAATCCAGGCTAAAAAAAAATGATCTGAATGGTAAATGGCCTGTACTTATATGGAACCCTCCGTTCGAAAGGAAAGACCTTCATCCAACACTACTCTCGCCCACCTAAAGTTGCACCCCTTCCTTTATTTCTGGGAAGGAAAAGAGCACAGAATTCAAATTAAACGTCAGCTATTTGCAAGCCTGAACACACCTTTTGGTCAGATGCAATCAAAGCTTGTCTATTTGCTGCAGCCTGCAGGATGAGTTCATGGAAACCTAATGTCGATATTAAATACTCAGCAAATAAACAGCAAGTTATTCCAAACTATGAAAAATCCATTCTATCAGAATTTGAATCTGAACCCTTAGGAAAATTATTTTTTCCCCTTTTTTTTTTTATATCTGAATATGGACATAGCTAAAGAAAAGCTGCATGGCTGACTATTCTTTTCTCTAAATGAAGGCCATGTTGCATTTATGTCTCATGACTGTCAGCCTCGTCCCACAAGTTAAGTAATTCAAGCTACATCCGGCATGTAATGAAATTAAGACTCATCTCCTGACTTCAGATTGTAGCTCAACTCATATTCTTCCTTGCAGAATTGTTTCCCCCACCACCAAATTCTCTACATCAATGCTCAGCTTTAGTAAAGCTAGAGCAGCAGGAAAGTAGGAATAACTGATCTTTTAGGGGTCAGCATGCACGTAGGGGTGGGAGTAATGCATGGGGGCTCTAGCTGCATTACTTCACTGACAGGGCCAAAACAAATTTTATTTATGATTTGGAACAGAAAGCGCAACCGCTCCTGCTGAAGAAAAGCATCCAATCAGCATGATGCATCCACCACCGTGTTTCATTGTTGGCACGCTGATGTTCAAATATAATACTATATACTATACCTTGCAGTCAATTTGTAACAATGCATACAACTTAAAAAAAAAAAAGAAATTGAATGGTTGTTTTAGAAAATATGAACTCAGGACGAGTTGAAAAAAAAATATCCTTCCAGTTTACAACTATGCACAACTTTTCAATTGAAATGCATTTAAACAACCTGCAAAAGTGTTTAGAATAGCTATATAAACACCCTTTATGACAGTTTTCAGTTAGTGGTTGTTTACAGTCTGTACCCTCAAATTAAACTGTAAGAACAGCCATTTTTGATGTTTGATTTTTTATTTCTAATATGTTGCATTTTAATTATGTTTTTGTCAAACTGGGTCGTCCCTGTTTTTTTTTTTTTTTTTTTTTTTTTTTTTTCATATCTATACAGGTGTAAGCCTGTAATCGATTTATGATTACCTTAATCCAAAAGGGAAATTAAATATTGTAGCAATGCATTATTACTGGATTTCCCAGCAGATTAACCACATAAAGACCATTAGGTTCAAATTGGCTGCAGAGGAAGTTGCAGCAAAGCGCGGCTGAGTGTAACAAACCTGCAGCTGACAGCAGCTTTCACCCTCTGCCTCCAACAGCCGCTGTCATGTCAGCAAACATATATCTTTCGTTTTTAAAAGGAAAAAAAAAATCATTTTGACGTGAAACTTCGTCTTAAGGGGTTAAATGTCTCCTACCTGTCAATTTAGGCTGCGGACCCTTCTGTCACTTTCTGTTTCTCTGATTTAATTCCCAAACGAAGCAGCAGGTAGAGAGAAAAAGTTTAAACATTCCTAATAAAGCTTTACGTTTCTACACAGATTCGTTAATAAAGCTCAGTAAAATGACCTGCCGCGTTCACCAGCGCGAGTTTGAATCCTCTGCCTTCTGGCTTCGCCTCTAAGCAAGCTTTAAACCGCACAAAGATCTTTTATAAACATTCAAGGAGATGCGTCACTCCAAATTGAAAAACAAACCTGCTCCATTTTTAGGTTTATCATTCATCTCTATTGTTGAAATCAGGACTAGCTCTTGGTTTAATTGGAGCACATGAATGAATTCAATTCAATTTCAATTCAGTTTATTTATATAGCACCAATTCACAACACATGTAATCTCAAGGCACTTTACAGTTCACCAGATCATACAGTCAAATTGATTCAAAGTTTTCCATCCAAGAACAACCAGTTGATTGCATCTACTGTGGACTGCAATCCCTC
This sequence comes from Cyprinodon variegatus, assembly GCF_000732505.1. Lineage (NCBI taxonomy): Eukaryota > Metazoa > Chordata > Actinopteri > Cyprinodontiformes > Cyprinodontidae > Cyprinodon > Cyprinodon variegatus. The sequence continues at coordinate 357,969 of NW_015150532.1, forward strand.
TCATTAAGCATGCTTGTAGCGACAGTGGAGAGGAAAAACTCCCTTTTAACAGGAAGAAACCGCCAGCAGAACCAGGCTCAGTGTGAGCGGCCATCTGCCGAGGGGTTCAAGGAGACTCATTGATGACGGGTTGTGAATTTGCGCTATATAAATAAACTGAATTGAAATGAATTCTGTTGTTGACTCTCACTGGCTTGGATGGCTGAGGTTAGAGGAAAAAAGGAAGAATGGGAAATGTTTTTATTCAGCAAAAAGGGAAGCATAGTGCAGTAAGGAAGTACATAAAACAGCATCACGTTCTTTAACCTATATGATCACCCAAGCTCCGACAAATCAGTGATGGGTCTCCCAAAAGTGTATTCTTATCTCTGTAGTTCAACCCACTTAAAAATGTGTTCACTTGTGAGAAAGCAGAATTAAATGTTAGTGCCCCAATTTGTGTGCACAAAAAAAAAAAACCCTCAGCTTTTCCAATACTTACATTAACAGTTCAAAAACAAATATAGTATGCATAAAATAACATTTAATGGATAGGAAGGTGGATATTAAAAAAGGTATTATGAAGCTGTCAAATAATAAAGGATTCGTTTTTGTTTTTTTTGTTGTTTTTTTTTTGGGGGGGGGGGGTTGTTATTATTTGGTTTGTCTTCTCTTTTTTGCTAGAAAGTAATAGGCCTATTGTACAACAAATAAAAAACATTGTAAAAAAAATTTCCTAGTTGGCCTTTACTGTATTAAATTTTAAAATATTAAAGAAAATAAAAATTGTACATTGTTATTTATGTTTTTCTTTATAAAAAAAAAAACAAAATGTAAAACGCTTCAACTAAGTTATCTGTCCAATGCATAAATCAATAAAACTTGAGCACATTTGCTTCATTAAAAGTAACGAAGTGAAGACTCTTTAGTTTTTTAGATCTCGGATCCCCATCCGCTCAGCCCACTCTTAAAGCAGCATGCTACCTTTGAAAAAAGTGAAAACAGGTCATATTCTGACTAAAAAAGATAGAGCAGGTCGTTTTCAGGTTTCTCTGGATGTAAATACATTATTTTCTGCCATTTTTACAGAGAACAACTGGATTATATCCTTTTGTGAGGTTCCTGTTTTCCAGTGTTTCCCCTCTTTCAGAATAAATTATATAAAAAACCTGAACAGCTTCAGGTTAGGTAAACAATCATCATCTTTAGACTAAAATTTGTAAATTGCATAAAAACCTGATCTAGATTACAGAACCGTCCTTTCTCAATATAGTGTCTCCCTCACCTGGTCAAATGTTGTTACTACAGCTTTCCTCTGAGAATGGGAAACAGATACAAAGAGAGCAATTACTGGATTTTGCTATTCAAAAATAAGAAGTAATCTATATCTTGTATTAAATGCGTATTATTAAATATATTACTCAGATATGAATAGGAGGTGGACCACCTGCAGTTTATTGGCCAACATTTTGACACGGTCAAACTGCAAACTAAAATATAGGTTTTCTTGTAGCTATAAGCTCAACACCTAAATTCAAAGGGGGACACATTCAAGGTCTGTCCTAAAAAAAAAAAATAAATTCTAGCCTTTGTATTTAATGCTTGGGTCGATAGTCCTGTAGAAATATTGCAGCGGTTCTTCTTAGATATGGCTCTCCAAACTGGGGCCCTTGTCCTGCCTGTGCAACTCTGGTCAGGGCCGTTGACCAACATGTGCAACTTCAGCCTGGGGCCCTTGTCCTGCCTGTGCAACTCCGGTCTGGGGCCCTTGTCCAACATGTGCAACTCCAGCCTGGGGCTCTTGCCCCGCCTGTGCAACTCCAACCTGGGGCCCTTGTCCTGCCTGTGCAACTCCGGTCTGGGGCCCTTGTCCTGCCTGTGCAACTCCAACCTGGGGCCCTTGTCCTGCCTGTGCAACTCCGGTCTGGGGCCCTTGTCCAACATGTGCAACTCCAGCCTGGGGCTCTTGCCCCGCCTGTGCAACTCCAACCTGGGGCCCTTGTCCTGCCTGTGCAACTCCGGTCTGGGGCCCTTGTC
>NW_015150532.1:364868-392414 GCF_000732505.1 Cyprinodon variegatus
GGGGCCCTTGTCCAACATGCGCAACTCCAACCTGGGGCCCTTGTCCAACATGTGCAACTCCAAACTGGGGCCCTTGTCCTGCCTGTGCAACTCCAGCTTGGGGCTCTTGCTCCGCCTGTGCAACTCCAACCTGGGTCCTTTGCCCCACCTGTGCAACTCTGGCCTGCGGCCCCCGTCCCACATGTGCAACTCCAGCTTGGGGACCTTGTCCCGCATGCACAACTAAAGCCTAGGGCCCTTGTCCAACATGTGCAACTCCAACCTGGGGCCCTTGTTCCGCATGTGCAACTTTATCCTGGGGCCCTTATGCCACGTGTGCAGCTCCAGCCTGGGGCCCTTGTCCCACATGTGCAGCTCCCGCCTGGGGCCCTTGTCCCGCATACGCAACTCAAGCCTGGGGCTCGTTATCAATTATGTACAACTCTACCCTGGGGCCCTTATCCAACATGTGCAACTCCAGCCTGGGGCCCTAGTCCCGCGTGTTGTAGATGCATTGCTGATGCAATATTTCAATTTTCTTTGAACTTAAACTGACAGCAGTGTCTCTGGATTAAATTTGACCCCGTGACCCTCAGTCGCCATCAAGCTCTTAGCTCACTCATTTTCACCAAGGCCTTTGTAAGCGTAAGAATTTGCAGTAAAGGATACACCCAACACCAGATACCGTATTTAATGTCCCTTTAAAGCAGATCAACAAGATTGAGTTTAAAATAACCGATCTGTAAAATAACTGAAAATCACAAATGTATATTTTGTTGTTTATATTAAAAGCAAGAAATTTAGGTGATATTATGTATATGTTAGTAAAGATTACTTTTATTCCTTTCAGTGCTAATAATTTTCTCCCCTATTGTCATGGCTCAATAACTCAGAGTAAATAATTCAAATAACTCATATTCGGGGACTTTTTCTGTAATAAATCAGAAGAATACAGTCAATGATTCAGCAGAAATAAGATGTTTTATTGCAATAAAAAGTTCCAGCAAAGCTTGCTTACACACATTTGAAAGAAAAACGTTTAACAATTTTCCAAAAGATTTATTGACCCAAAGGAATTTTCTAGACTAGTTACTGAATGTTAACCTTTTTTTTTGCAGACTCAGAACTGCTTCAGTTACTGAGCCCATCATCGATCGCAGCAGAAAGCTCAATTTATATCTGGCAAAGTTGTCGTATCTTTGTTTCTTAGCAAAGACCCATTTATATCTAATTCATATCTTATTTATGGTTTCATTCCAGGATATTCTAGTCTAAAGTTGTAACAGCCTCAGACAACTGAAACTTTCGATCATAGCGTGAAGAAACAAAAAGAAAAACCCAAACAAGAAGTCATTTTTTAACTAAAGACGTCTCCATACATTCAATCTTTAAAGTGAAACTTAAAGGCACAATAGAAATCAGCAAGAAATGCTCACATTGCATGAATCAGTCATAACTAAAACCATAATAAACCAGGAAGAAGAAGAAATACTGGACCAGTGATGTAACCACAGGGGATTCGCATCACTTCGCGTTAAAGCAGAATACCTCCTGAACCACTTCCAAAAACATAATCCCAGTCAGATGAGGGTTTGATTAACATAACACACAGACAGGAAGCAGGAGTCTAAGCCACATGTATGCATAGCTATCATCTGTATTTACACATTATGGGAAACACTGTCCCCGATAATAAAAAAAAATATCCACCCCTACAGTGAAATATGGAGGGCACTGCCTCCGATACGGACACACGCTGGTAGGCAAAAACTACCTTCTCCCCCCACCCCTGCATTATGGAAAACACTGTCCCCGATAATGCTGTCAGAGAAGTGCACATGTACCGAGAGACCCGGCTGGGGACGCCGGAGCAGCCGCCCTGTTCTGAGTGTTCGGTCCGGGCCGTCGGTTCACATGCACACTTCGTTTAGCAGATGCTGCTTTTGTCATTTCGACAGTATAACTGTCATAATTATGGAAGGCACTGCTCCCGATAATTATATATAAAAAAAAGGCAATATAAACTATTTATAGTGAACCCTGTCACTGATAAATAAATAACAATAAATAAACACGGTTTCTGGTTCAGTGCCATGTGTTTTTACACCTTTACCCCCGCTGGCTTTTGGGGAAAGGTCGACACATATGAGGCCTCCAAGGCCGCGTGATCTGCTGCTGATTGGTTCAGGACTATTACATCATCACACGGCTGCAGATGGGTCTCTGTTAAATTAACTACTGTTCATTTTAAGCACCATCTGAGACTGATCAGCTGGGTTTCATAATAAAAATCACAGCTTCCAACATTAAACCAGCTCAGGTTTGAACATTTGGGATCAGCAGCAAACAGCAGGCGTTGGAATCATTTTAGTAAACAGGTAGAAAGTCAATGGTTTGTGATGCTGCCCTTAATAGTTGCTACGGCCAATCAGGATGTTTGACATTCAGCTGGTTAACAATATAAACTATAAAATGGGCACAATATTTTTAACAGCACCAAAACATTTAAGATTGTTTTTTTTTAAGTGTCTCATTTGAAGTAAAAATAATGAGAAAAATTAAATAATAGATTATGGGCACTTCAATTTTAAGAACTTTGGATTTTAAAGGTTGTGCAACTGTTGGCTGGTTACACAATAGGAGGTCAGAATGGTGAAGAAAGGGAGTCAGCAGGAGTCGAAGAGTGGATTTAGATTTCGTTATCCAGAGACCAGATGTTCCCTGCTAAGGAGTTGGCGCAGCCCTGGATGGTCCAGGTAGCCAGGGCAAACTGGCTGCGGAAAAGCTCGGCATCTGCTTGGAGGTTGTCAGTCTTCAGATTGTCGAGGTGTTTGATGAGAGCTTTAAAGGTGTGCTGGCCTGAGCCGCCCAAGATGTGGCGGAAAGGGACCTCTATGGGGGAAACGTAGTGGGACAGCAAGTTTCTTTCCACCTGCAGGAAAGGGAGGGAAGTTGCATCCGTCAGTAATTTATTATAAAAGCAACCAAACCAATCAGTAAAACTAATATATATAAAAAAAGTTTTTCTTTATCTAATGAATCAGAGTTGGTCCACAACAAATATAGCCTCGTGAGACCATCCTGATCTCGCGAGCTTTCAAGATTTCATTCGCTAATCAGTCTGGAGACTCTCCGTTAAAGAAAATTTGGAGCCGTTCACCAAACGAACGTCCAATCAGCTTTGGCTTTGAGGCGGGTTGAGGTGTGACGCAACGAGAAGCGCGACAGTTCAGTCTAAAGAACATGGCGGCTTCAGCCGATGAAACTAGCGTTAGCGTGGCTATCGAGCAAGTTTTATCGGAATTACAGAGTATTTCTTCACTGAAAGAAGAGCAAAACACTGCTCTGAAGGCTTTTCTCAGAGGAAAAGATGTTTTTGCTCTTCTCCCGACTGGTTTCGGCAAGAGTAGCTTGGCTTGTGGTTGTGTTAGTACGTCATATGCTTCGTTGATCTGACTGGTTTATTTGGCCCGTCTATCACCAACATAGGCCAATCAGCTAACCAGTATTTTCGCCCCTTCCCAAAATTACTTAAACGGAAGGTTTCCAGATGGATATGCGGAGCAAATCCATCTGGCGGAGTCAGGTTACAACAAATATGCATTATGCTGGCAAAAAAAAGGCATTGACTTCAACTGATAACTAAAAGCACTTCAATCTCCTGCCAGCAAGTTTTGGTGGCCTTACCGCCATGATGCGGTCATTGATGATGCGACACGTTTCAATGTCCTCCAGGTCACTGTTCTGGATGTCTGTTTGCAGGTTCTGAGCGGCACGGCTGTAGGAGCCTAGGGCGGAGATCAACCACTGCATCGTAATAGTTTTGGGCAACAGCTGGGGGTTCAACTGGAAGAACAGATAAATAATAATAAGATTAACAACAGTAGAAATGCCCCTGCAGGAGCATCTCCCACAGTTAAATTTATACCACCTTCAAATGAACAAACTTGTGTTAAGCTTAAGCAATAAAAATAGCACTGTATTACTAAAGCAATATTACTATTTTAAGTAGAATTCAGCAAATTCCTACATAGCTGCAGCCAAATCTCTGCTACTTCTTACAGCATGTAACAATGTAATTAAGGGTGCCAAAAATCCTTAGTATGAGCGTCCATTTAAAGGAGAGTGAGAGTCTGCAAAGCAGAGAAAAAAACCTTAGACGTGTGATCTAAAAACAGCTTCCAACAACAAATTTGGTGCGTTCACAACAAAGGCATTTTGAGCTTTAAAATAGGCCTCTGATGCCTCGAGTTGGACGCTTGTGTTGTGAAGTCAGATGCTCTGGATGCTTGCTGCTCGAGGCATTGATCTGCTCTGTTCTTTGCCTTTCAATCGATTAAAGTAGCTTTCCTTTATTGACATTGATGAGTTGGGGGGGAAAATAGTATTCCAAAACAGTATAAAAACAAACCACTGGACTTCTTTTACAAGTTTTAAGACATTTCGCTTCCTATCCAGGAAGCTTTCTCAATTCAAAATGTCTGAAGTAGTGTTGAGTTCCAAGGTAATAGGGTAGCCCAAACGAAACAAAAGTAGTTTTAGCATGTCTGTGAGCAAAGAAGTCAGCCTCAAAACCTCACCTGTGCAGTCCGTGAATCAGGGTTCTGATCCAACTTATATATTGGATTCTTGCAGAACTCACTCAGTTCAATAATAAAATATTTTTATGGTGTAATAATGATTAGAATACAGTGAAACAGTAATATTTCTGTTTAAGGTCCTTGTCTTCTTTAACATCCTCTTAATGAAATGTCAGAAAAAAGAAGAAGGATAGGCAAATTCTGTTACTGTGCACTGCTGGTCAGCTGGCTTAAAGAGGGTTCAGACATTTCTTATGAGCAAGATACATTTGGTGATATTTAGTAAGTATTCTATGGTTTGCTTAAGTATCATATATAAAAAAGAAGAAGTTGGAATAATTGTTTTCGTTTCTGGATTAAACAAAATAAACTAGAATGTCTTTAAATCTTTTGTTATCATAGTAAACATGAGGCGTTTTTAGTTCAGTTCATTTAACTGTGAGAACGTCACACTGCAACAAGGACAGACACTGGTTGCTCACTGAGATAAAAACACCAATTCCCAACTCACCCGCTGAACATCCCTGACTTTTCCGTTAATTCTGACAACTTGGGAACGTATGATCTTGTAGTATTTCATCAGATCCATCTGCAGCAGATGGTCGTGGACCAGCCTCAGGGCCATATGGCCAGCAAAGCGCCCCGCCGCCTCAGCCAGCTGAGGAACCTGTTTGGATGTGGCGATGTTCAGATTCTCCAGGGTGTCCTCCAGGGTGCCAAGGTATTTGTATTCCTGAGAGGGTAAACAGGAAGGAAAATGTATTTATATGGCCAGCCGCAAGACAAATTCCTCATAGGCTGATGTTTCAAGGAAGCTGCTTTAAAAATAAGTAGAGATGAATGAGAATGACTCACTGCGTTGTTAGAAGAAAACCGAAATGCTACTGATGGAATTCCAGAGAAGGCGAGAAATGGATAGGCAGCGTTATCCATCTGCATTTGCTCCAGACTTTATAAAAACAACGACAAAGAAGATTAGAACTAACAAAAGAAATATCTGGAAAAATTCAGGAAGTTGAAATAACACACTTACATGGTTGACTCCCAGTCATTCTTTGCAAACTGATTAAACAGAGTAATCTCTTTGTTTTTTACCTACAACAAAAAAAGATCTTATTAACATTATGATTAGGAAGAGAAATGTACTTTAAAAACTAAACCTACTGAAGTTTTACCTCCTTTAGAGTCTTTTCAATCAGAGTGTGCAATAGGGGACTAGCTGCTACTTTAAATCCATTCTGACCTGAAAATAAGAAATTATTTTTTTAGAAAAGACAAAACCACAACTTATACAGCATCAGTGGACACCACAGACGTATGACATGACTGTACCTGTTACAATGCCATCCAGGCTGATGTAAGTGAAGGCTTTCATGTTCAGAGAAGACAAATATCCCTACAGGAGTCAGCAAACACAGGGGTTTGGAATCCAAGCACAACAACAAAGGCAGAAAAATACAATAAAAATGTCCTGCACTTCTCACCTCCAGCCACTCGGTGGCGCCAACACTTCCATATTCTCCCGCTGTCCAGCTAGCAAACACAATGCTCCTCCTTGGCTTGAACCCATCTGCCAAAAAAAGAAAAATGACAGATGTTAAAGGTATAGAAAAAAATCTTTTATTTCAGGGTCGATCATCTAAATAAGTGGTCCTCCTAATTGTCAATCATTCTGGTGATGTTTACGTAAGGCCGTCCTAGATGCTCATCCCCAGCTAGCTATACTTTTTGATACTTTTGAAGCTCAGCTTTTCTCAGGGTCTTTGGTCTTTGACAATGGCTGAGAGTCATAAGAGAAAAAGTAACTACGAAGTGTATGAGAAGAAGAGAAAGGCCTCAGAAGACAGAAACATGACCAATGGCGTATACTTAGCCTGGGTGCCATTCCGAACTTAGTCCCGCCTACAATGTTTGAGGTCGGGAAGTCTGGTCTGGCATTGCTCAACAGTAGCGCGAGTATGCTTGCACAATATCTGGCGGGCAAATCAAATTGTCAGGGCGGGCTTTATACGATGATGGACAGTTGATCAACAGTAACGTAATCAACCACGTCACCGAAGCGCGCTTAGGTGAAAACAACAATGGCTCCCGCTGGGAAGTTGAGGTGAGTAGATTCTGCTATTAGGTCTGTTCTAGAAGATATCGACAGCAAATTAATTTTAAAAGAGGAACAGAGAAACGCGATCAAGGCTCATCTTCTTATTCTAGGTGTGCAACTGCATGCTTTCATTTTTGGCAACAACTATGCGTCGCTTAACATACGTCACGCACTCCGTTGCTCTTATTGGTTGTAGGTCTATCCAATTGAGTGCAGAGGCATTTTTTTTCCTGGTTCGTTCGAAACACGCCCCATAATCACAGCTCTATGGAGCAGTATCAGACTCAGATTCTGACTAGAATTGAGTAGGACTACGTCAGGCTAGCGTATACTAGGGGTAACCAATTAAAAATCATCGGGGTCCGAATAAAGAAAATCAACAGCAAAGTCTGAAGACATTTTTAATTATAATCCGTAACTTTAAAACAGAATTTAACACTGAAATAAATTGCAGGCGTTTATGGATCCATGTCATACATTGACTTTTTAAATAAAAAATTGAAGAAATTTTATTTTTCAAAATCTAAATTGTTTTTGAAGAAGAGAACAACAGTCGTTCAGTTTGATTTAAAGACAATTTCTTGGCTCACTTTGTTTCATAGAACACCTGAACTGACCATGTTTTTTTGTTTTTTTTCCCCCTTTTTTTCTGTCTTAATGAGAGCAGTGGGCTTTAGGCTGCCATGCAAGGATTTAAACCTGGGTTTCAATGGAGATACAGCCATTCTCAAGCTCCTATCAAGGTGCTCATTTTGAGCCTGGATCCATATTTGTTTTTGATTAGGGTTATGGTCGAGAATCCTGCTTCACAGCAGTAGGTTGAGCCAAACATACTCAAAATATCCAGGGTCATCTTTGAGCACGCCATTTCCAGTTCACAGCAGTTCTTGCAGCAGTCCACACTTTCTTCAATTTTTCTCATCGTCTTCTCGTTTCCCCCCCCCCCAACGCCCGGTTTGCCATAGGTTTGCCTGCTATTTCTAAAAGTAGCTTGCAGCGATGACCCTCACCGTCATTTGCTAATTGGCATCACGTGCAGCCTTGTCCTGGAGGCTTTTACCGTACAAACAGGAGAAGCGTCCAAGTGAAATTAGACACTGCCGTCGCACAACATGTGGTAATTTATAAATGTTTGAAATCAGGTTAGGTCCGGATTAGTCAGCAGGTGGGTCCGGATCAGGACCCCGGTCCGCGAATCCGTGACCTCTGGCGTACACTGAAAGCACAGGTTGGGCTTACCACTGACGCAGCAGTTGCGAAGTTTCTACTCGACAGGTAAAGTTTAGCATGCTATTTGGAGAAATCCATTTCACATCAATGCTAGTAAAAGTTATCTACCTCTATATTGTAACTTTCCTGGAAAAATAAGTTTGTTTATTTTGTAATTTGCATCGTTAATAGTTATAAGGTAGCTACAGATCCTTATTTATCCTGCAAACATGTAAAAAAATACAAGCATGTCATGATTATTTTTATTTTCTTATTTGCGGGGAAACTTTTATATATATATAAATATGGGTGACACGAGATCCATCTCAGCACTTGTCTTATCACTGCACCTCCTCAAGGAGAAATGGGCTCGTGCTCTCGCACATCTTTAATTTAAAAACTTTTTCCAACACATTAAGAGAGGACCATAAAGAATGACAAACTCACCATTCTTCACCATGTCTGAAATGGAGCGAGCCAGTTCAACGAGGACAGTGGTGCCAACGGTTGAAGCTGCAAAGCCTGGACCCCATGCGTCCCTCTGGGCTCCAATGACCACGTATCGGTCTGTGGAGAACGGAAGAGGAGGTACAGCTGCTGATCTCTTCCAAACACATATGCTGTTCTCTCCCTTCTCAATCTGGCTTTAATTTTACCTGAATCGACGAAACCTTTGATGACCCCGAACACATTGTTGATCTTCTTTTCAGTAAGGACGTTCTGGACATCCACAGTAATAGTGTCATTCACATCTCCCAATTTGATGTAGCCTTCCCATCCCTCCGGGTTATTTGGACCACCGAGTCCTCTATGGGTTCAGCAAAGGAACATATTGTTAGAGGTTTCTTATATTAAAGTGCAAAAGAATAAACAGAACAGGCCTGAAAGCTAAGTATGACATTTACCTGAGGATGTTGCTTGCCATATTCCATGAGATGGTCTGCGCCAGGATTTTGGGCAGGCCTGAAGACTCCACAGGAGGAAACTGAGTGTGGTTGAAGGAGGGGAAGCCTGGAGTGTAAGGATCCCCAGAGCCCAAGTGGACCTGCAGGAGACAGGAGAGAGAAAATTAGGAGATCTGATTCTTCAGTTATGTTTGATAGACCTTAATCTTTCCGTCTTATTTTACACCACATTGAAAAGTGCTTTGTTTATGTATATATCCAGTAGGGGGAGCTCTAGCATCACCCTAACTGTAGCAGGCCTTTGAAATGCAGCTGCTCCATTGTTTCATAAATGTTCTGCAATAAAAGAAATCTGCTACATTAATCTTGATCGTAACCTTTATGTCCTTTTGGATTAAAGTAACTGCCCGACGGTACAATTAAAGATCAGCTATGCCTATCAGAGAGTCAATATAAATCAATAAAACATGAAATGCATGGATATTATATTTATTTATCTCTTTGGAATCAGAAAAATACCAGATACTAAATAAATACCACTGAATTCCTAACAAAATATTAATTAAATTCAGTTTCTGGAAAAATGACATCAGACCAACAGAAATGTGTTGCATTTGCACAAATGGCTTTAGCTCCAAGGGGTCACCGCAATCAGAAAAGTGAATGGAAGGAAAAGCTGTGTTAAAAAAATAAGCACAAAAAGCCATTTCATTCATTTAAAGGCCTAATCACACTAATTTAACATCAGGTCCAGGACTCACGTGTCCATAAAGCTCAGTGTTGTCTCCAAAGCTGTAATCAGATGGATCTGGGTAAATTAAAACAGCAGAGGCGTTCATTTTGGCAGCGTTGGCAACCTGTAAAAGAAAAGAAACAGAATGTATAAATGTGCCAATTTCAGAAAATGTTCAGAAAGGTTGTTTATGTTGTTTTAAAACAAGTCACCTTCTCAGCATAGCTAATCTTTCCACGTCTGACCAACATAACTCTGCCGTTCATGTCGACGTTCTGCCCCCGCAGCTGCCTGAAGTCAGCCTCCTGGCCATAACGAGCATACAGCACTGCACCCTAAACACAGCAGGATTCTGCTTAACTACAGCCACTAGGTGTTCTGGGTTTCTCTCTTTTTTAAGAGGATTTTTTTTCCCACCTGTACTGATCCAGTTTTGCTGTAGGACAGAAATCCCTTTGGACGGTCCTCTGATGTTTGCTTGAAAATGATTCTGTTGTAGCCAGACGTGGGGGCTTCTTGAACCTTGATGAAGTGCTCATCTGTCCAGGTCTTCATACCATACTCCTTAAATCTCTGCAGCACTCTGTTTCCAAGGTATTCGTCTGTAGGGGAGCCAGCCTGGTGGCTGACCGCAGAAAACTCACTGCAACAGAATAAAAAAGTTTTACCCATGTAAAGTAGCAAAACAAACAAAACAAAAAAAAATACTGCCACGAATTTACTAGTGGCAGTATTTTTTTGTTTTGTTTTAATGAGCGGGTCAATTTTCTAATCACCTGAAGGCTTTTTCTAATTTGGCAGCGGTGAATTTGTCAGCCAGGAGATGTTTGACATCATCCCAGTCCATCAAGGGGGCGGCGCCGGTCTCGTGGGGAACGTCGCCTTCAATGTTACTAACGGAGGAAGCACAGACAGGAGCCGCCTCCTTTTTCCCCTCAGTCATGTAACCAATCAGGTATCCTGAAAGCAATCAGATGACTCGGGTTAAAAAAAAAAAAAAAAAAAAAAAAAAAAAGAAAAACAGAGACCAAAAGATGAAAAAACAAAAAAAAAAAAAAAAAAAAAAAAAAAGAAAACAACATAAAAAAAACAATTATTTATTAAAAAATCAACAAAGTTTTTTGTCAAAAATAAACAAATCCTTTTCCTTTTTTATATTAAATAAAAATTTCATTGAAACAAATCTCTGCAAACCCGCACTACTCCCAAGTATTTGGTAAAAATGACAGCAAAACTCAAATCTTTACTAGACGGAAGAAGAATAAGAAGATGGAATAATAATACATAAAGAGATACAGGAACACAATAGTCCGAATGTTTTCACACCAAAATGTTCCCTAAAGAACGCCCAGGCTCCTTGTTTAGCGTGTGAATCTTACCAATGATGAAGACGAGGAGGATGCCAGCAGCCATGAAGCACAGGTTTTTGGGCGTTCGGCCCAGCTTTTGAGCCACGTAGGGTTTCCCATTGGAGTTGGAATGACGATGTTCACCCACGCCGTTTTCCCCGACCTCCTCGTCCACGTCAGATGACAGCTTCATCTCCACCTGGCTGGTGTCACCTTCCATGTTCTGGGTCAAGTTGAATCGCGTGTAGGTGTGTGGTTCACCGTTAAACTATAGAACAAAAAGAAATTGCAGAGCTAAGAATAAAAAAGAATTGTGAAGATAGCTGGTGTTATGGAAGGTGTGTGCAAACGGCAACACTCCATTAGTGAAAGATTGTATTTAAACTGAGAATAAATCCCACAGACGTGGGCTCACTTTACTAATCTGATGATTTGTGCAGATAACCCCTAGATTGTACTTAGGGGTACAATAGGTAAGGGGTCTCAATACAAATGGATGCATCAATATTCTTAATTTTAATTTTGTGAAAGGCATGCAAGTAAGTCATTTGGGGTTCAAATGAGTCTGAGCCATATTTTTTTTTACCCCAGATTCAATTAGGTTTATGCTTCAACTTCAAGGACTGGAGGATGGTTTTGCATTTTTTGCAGGTAGGTCTTAAATAAACTACTTGCATTAGGAATAGAGAATAGGATCTATGGATGTGTGGACTGAAGGTCTAACTCCCCCAGAAAATTACACATAATAAATCTGCAAATTATGTTTTTTTTTGTTTTTTTATTGTTTATATTAACAAAAATAAACTTCTTTAAAACAAGCATCTCTTTAACGGCCAATGTAATAATAGAAGAGAATGGATCCTTTTTTATAATCAATACTGAAAAACACCATTTTGATCTTAATCAATACAAGTTGACCCATTCTTATTTGCCCAAGATATCAGACCTCTTCTGGTCAAATCCTCGCTGCAGAAGCTCATATTCTGCTGCATGGTGACTATAACCACAAAAGAGGAACAATCCCTTTACGACTGACAAAAAAAGAAAGAAAAAAAAAAAAAGAAGAAAAACACAGATTACAGAAAATGAACCTAATTCGTGGGAGCTGAAAGCTAACTGGAGAAGAAGCCTTTTCCTACATTCTGGTAAACCTTAACCCGTTGTTTAACATTTACTTTTCCCTGCATAAATAAGAGAAAGGCAGATGTAGATGCCTGAGCCAAAGCTCAGGGCAAATAGCAAGACTGCAGAACCTGACAAACACCAAAGATTCATGCGGTGGAGACAGTTCATCTAAAGGTGCAGGACATGGGACCTTCAGGACTGGATATTTAGGAACTCTGATCTAACTTATGCCTTAAGATCAGTTACGTCTCTGGTGAAATTCACAAAGTTGACTATAATCCAGTCAAAATGTATAATGATTTTCAGATTTCACTCACAGCTTGTCAGAACCATTCATTACTCACCCTGGACCTCAGTAGTAGCAAAACTGGTAATCTGAAATAGATCCATTTCAAAAGGCAAGAAAAAATAGCAGTGAAATAATATCAATAAATAAATTAGATAACAGCAATCTGATCATAAAGATTTTAAGTTGTCAGACTTTGCACCAAGCGCCACATGAAACAGAAAACATTTATACTTTATCGGAATTTATCTTTAGTACTTGCTAAAAAAAAAAAAAAAAAAAAACCCCCAGAAAACAGCTCCAATGTGATCACGTTATTCTTTCTGTTTCTAACTATTCCCAGGATTTTCAGCTGAAAATCCCTAAAAAAAAAAACCCTCTCCAAATTAAACCTTTTATAGCTCTTGAGCCATATGGAGTAAGAATAAAGTTCAGGGCTTTATGTAAAGAACACACTCTAGTTTTCACCCTTACATTCTGATTTACTGTAAGTTCACTGCTGTGTATGTGGTTTGCTTCATAAAACAGCTCTGAATGTAAAAAACAATTCTCGCCGGGATTTTCTATGTGAAAATAATTAAGAATTGAAGGAGGCAGTTCATTCCAACAGGCAGGAATTAACTGTTTGACACAATAGAAACACTGTTTTATATCCTGGCAAGCAGCCTTCCAAATATGATTGGAATATCTGCAAAAATGGTATTTCTACAAGTGCTTATCTAGGACTATGTATAGGCATTTTTGTAGAGGGACTGTTTGGCACAGTTTGGAAACCCCAAACGGCCACGAATGTATATTTTATAGACGAAAGGCCACCATTTTTGCATACTTCAACATAGAAACATCAGTGATGCCTCTTTGGAGAGATATCACTTAGATGAATCAGACTAAACTGTCAAAATTGTTCAAACACACATTTTTATTGAAATAAAAAATGAATATAAAAGGTTAAAAAAAAAAAAAAAAAAACTTCAGGGAAAAATCTGAATACATATGGCATATAACAGAAAATTGATAAAAACTATTTACAACCTAAAACAAATCTGTGTGACCAAATGGGCTAAATACTGCGGTTTTAGTAAAAAAAAAGACATGGGAGTTTTTAGGAGATTTGCTGTCAGTTGGATAGAGTTTGGATATATTCTAAGAATAGATTGGTTGTTATTCCAACCAATCTAGTTGGTTAAAACTATTTTGGGTAGATGAAGCAATGTAATGATCAAAACTTGAGCAAGCAGCTAGACACAGTTGTAACATTTGTTTTAAGTAGTATTGCTGTCTGATGAGCAGTTACCAGCATTGGTGGTGTACGCTGTAAGACATGGACCCCCGCTTGGTAGGCTGTTGGTTCAAGGCCCACCTTAGACTTTTTAAAGTTGCGATAACACTTCTGTAACCAATTTGTATCGGTTTTCCCTAGTACAAATATCAAGCTTTATACAGGAATGAGTAACTCTAATTTAATGCTCTTAGAAATAATTTTAATGCCATCAACAAGTACCCATGACACTCTATATATATATAAATATAAAATTTGGCAAAATCCTTCATCATCTTTACCTTCGACAGGCTGCAGAGTGCAGACATGTTCCGAATTCCTCGTTTTCCAGCCACTTTTGTTGAAACGAGCATTTTTTCCATTCTCTAGATTTTTCTCCGCCTAGAGCTTCTTTTCCCGAACATACAGCTTCAAAATTAACCAGAAGCAGTTCCGCACAAACACGTGGAACCAGTTATATCTGATATACCTGACAAAATTCTTTTTATAACCTGTAGGTGGTGACATGTTTACACAAAGCCTCATGAACTGTGGGGATCATTGAAGCAATTTGGAGAAAAACGGTTCAATGCCTCATGAGGCTTCGTCTCACCATCACTAGTTTTTACTGGTTGGAAAATGAGGTCATAAAAGCAAGTCCAACCCATTACACATGATTGACAACAATTGGCATTCTGCTGATCCAGCCTGTCCTCATCGCCCTGTAACTGGTCAAATAGGGGTCAATCAAGCCAGAACTTCCAGTTTCAGATAGCATTCAATGCTATGTTTCTAGCATCTTGCATGGGGGGATTTTGAGAGAAAATATGTAATTTTGGTGGTGTTTTTTTTCCTGATGAGAGTTATCCTGCAATATTCGTGCCTTTGTGAATTTTATTTGACATTTGGAGACATCATTGTACCAGATTATCCTTTTTCTGGCTGTTTCGAGCAGAAAGGCACCAAACTTGGAGGGAAATATTGGAATTCACTCCATGGGATGACTGAAAGGTAAGAAAATGAACTTTTTGAGTTTTGTGTATCTCTCAAGAGGTTCAGCATGCTTGGTGCCATTGGGAAGAGCAGAAGGAGAGCTTTCTTTAGATATGCGGACATATGTTGACAGTGAAATACTCATATGTACATGCACTGAATGTTCAAACCCGTCCCCGGGTCGCTGGCGGTTCAGGGTAACTCAAGGACATTAAAGTAACTCTTCCCCAAAAATGTTATTGTTTAGATCAGCTTATTTTACAGTGGCTATAAGGAAAATCTGAGGCTGTGATACATGAAGAGGTTTTAGCAAAAGCTCGACACTGTGAGATGTCAATAAGTCTCACGTTGCCCCATCCAGTATGAAGGTAAAGAGTTAAAATTCTTTATTCATCACTCAGTGGTAAAATATATTGATCATAATATTAAATTGACAGAACAGACCAGTAACCATGTAATTTGCACGACTGAATAGAAGAAAAATATGTGCATAAAAAGCAAACATTATACAGCGTTAGCTTGTAAATGGTTTTGCAAAACAGGGAAACTGTACTTATAAATGTTATATAGTTTTCTATATGGGAGCCGAATTGTCTCCTCATTGGTTTTGTTTTACATAAAGAATTTAAAACGTTGTCATATTGTAGCTAATCATATGTTTTGCTTTTAAATAGAAAGAACACTTGGCTTGCAAAAAAAAAAAAAGTGAAAGAATGCTAAGTTATAACAATAACAGAGAATCAAGGGTTTATTTCTTAGACTTGTAATTGGGTTTCCATAAATCTGAATAATATAGAAAAACTACAAACTGATGACGTTTTGGAGTCGGTTCAGTACTTACAATTTTAGATATCGTTGACCTTGCTTGTTCCATCGCTGCTTCTTAGGACTCTCTAGAAAATAAACACAAAAATAAGACTTAATTACCAGACAAAACAACTGCAGACGTTAGCAATTCACTTTCAAAACCCATTTCATTCTAAAGAAAAAGAAAACCACGGTGAACCGCTGCTACTATGTTGATGTTTTCACTTCTGTTTTTTCCCCTCTTCCTCTGACAAACAGCTCCCTGTTCCACTAAAGCATTATTCTGCTTCCAGAGATGCTGTCCCACCTCTTGTCTAAACATCCCAGGGGTTTCCTGTGTGGCTAACCTGAAAGAAAGAACCGTGTCCGAACACAAAAGGGAGCAGTGTGCTGCACATATTATGACATACCAGCTCCTTAGGTGGAACAAGATGACCATCCAAACCAAACAGTGTTTCACTTCTTTAGGAGGTTTAGGTTTTCTTTGCTAAAATTCAAAGGTAGTGGAATACAAGCTCAGCAAATCCTTCTCTTCCCCATGCAAATCTGCTCCACATGGAGACTATATATATATGGGGATAAAATGAACAATCACCATACAACAAGAGGCGAGCTAAAAATAAAAGCTATAGAGTTTCTCATGATTCGCTGCCATGTGACACCATTGAGCCTTTTCTTGACCTTCAGCTGAGAGTTCTTTCCTTTTTCTCCCATCAGAGGTCGAGAAAGACTAAACAAGATTAGTCTATCGCTTTTTAAAACATCCTTTTGTTTTGGGAACTTTAACCGCTGCAATCAAACTGGTGGCAGAGGTGCATAGATCATTTTTAAAATGAAAAAGTAGAAATACTTCACAAAAAACTGACAATGTATCCATAAAGGAGCCACATATACGCAGAAATGTTATTTACAATAATTCTTAGGAGTTTATGCAAAGCTGACAAGTTACTTCCCTGTTTATTTCCCGTTTAGCAACAGAGGCTTTTGTTAGAAATTCAGAACTACTCACTTATCTTTATCCTTTAACCCAATGGTACAAAAAAAAGCTTTGAATTGTTAGTTTTAAAGGTTATTATATTACAAAGGAGTTAATTGAATAAAACGTAAACAAAACTGAGTTTATTAACAAAAATCTACGCTGAAAATCCACAATAAACCTGACCTCTGACCCTTGGCGGACCCTCCCAAAACGTAAACACTAAAATCTCTAGAACAACACATGCTTATCAGGACCTTGGTTAAGTTCAATGAAACATTTTCTGACCCTTTGCCAAACTTAAACTATTGGAGCAATAAGCAAACACTGGATTAACTGCCTTTCTGAAGTCCAACTAAACAACTAGCTTAATTACAATTCATTAAACAAGCTAACAATGCCGGCTGAAGCTCAGCCCATATAAACCATTTACACATTGACCATAAACATCATTGTCTGCAATGAAAGTGCTGAAATGCTGCAGGATCTCTCTGGTTTAACGGAGCACAGAATAATGAAGATGTCGCCCCACACTGCCAGTCAGCTGGCTGAATAAAGGCTGCCGATTGACAATGTTCCCAAATCAATGCGTGGTAACCAATTTACCTTCATCCATCACTGTTATTCAGCAGCTGCAGCTGAGCAGCCTCCCTACCAGAGCAGGCAGCCTGACTATTTCAGATTAGTTAGCAGTGAAATTCATCACAACCTTCAGCGAGTTGTTTTCTTAGCTAAAGGCATGTTTCAGAGCATGCACAGTATAATTAATCTATAACTAAATTATTACTTCAATGATTGATTGATCTGATTGAAATATTCCACCCTGCATACTTCTGGTTCTTTAATCATCTTGGAGACACACCTTGATCTGGGTATTTTTCCTGCATAATCTAAGAATCTCTTGCTGCTCTTTGTCTAAATACATCTTGAGACTTTTTTGCAGCTTTTCAGGTAAAGATGTTCTAAAAATGCAGGCTGAGCAATGGGGTAGCAGAACTGGGCTAACCTGTCCTTTTGTGCAACACTACAGGAGAACCTTGACTAGAATGTCTGTTAAAAAAAAAAAAAAGCAGAACAGGTAAAAATCCTGAATTTCCAGTGTCAAGAACGCTGAATCAAATAAGGAAGCCCTCTGCTCTGAAAAAGCTTTGCTTATTCTCTGCATTTCCAAGGTAACTAACTTTAGAATATGGTTCAGTGGAGAAAAACCTTGATCTCTGGAGTGGGACCAGGGACATTACTGTCCCATACTTAAAGGTATAGCGGAGGATGTTCTTTTTCCGGGTGGATCGGCAAAAAAAGTAATCCTATTAATTGTCGATCATTCTGGTGATATATTTACGTAATGCCGTCCTACGTGCTCGTCCCCATTTTCACTTACCGGTGGCGAGTCTGACATAGCGGAAAAATTGCAAATCTATTAAGTTTGCATGAGCGTTGCAAACAGCAACTTTTAAACGGAGCGTGCATGAGGATTAATCAGCTCATGCACACTCTTGCACGCGTTTAATTTTTGTTCCCTCTCGGGAGTCGGTACAGGGTGGAGGGGGCGGGTCTTTACAAAAATTAATGAAAATCCTCCATTATACCTTTAAGTCTCTCTGATTTGATGTTCTAAAGTGTAAGGATGAGATGGACTGTAAGTTTAATGAAGCTCTGGGGTGGGCAAACCCGTTCCATAATCTCACATACCAAACATACCGGACCGTTTGGGGCTAATACGTTAATCAGATTGCAAAATTACACTACTCTTTTCAGACACAGAAACCTATGGAAACGTAGAAAGATGGAACTCAGATTGCATTGTGAATTCAAATATATGCAAACAATGCAAAGCAACAGCACTACACAAAACAGGCTTGTGTGTAATCAGGAAGTTTCAACCCCTTACACTACAGCAGTTTTTTTAAACATAACTCCAGGTAGGAGGCATTGCTTGGAGCCTAGAGTGATGCGTGTGTGCGGGACAGATAGCGAGACAGAAATTGAGCCCCACCCTTAAAGGATCGCAGCAGGCCGGATGCCGTGCTCCCTTGAGCTTTGGAAGGAGATTAGGGTTGGACTCGCCGCTCTTGTAGTCAAGGTTTTTAAAATAAAACACACAAAATGCGACCAGCTATTCTGTTCTGGTGCCATGATAACTTTTAAAGTTTTTCTACAAAAAAAAAAAAAGGCCCAAGTTCAACTTCAAGGCCTGCATTAACCAACAGGCTTAAAAAGTAGCTTAACAGCTGAGGCATTAGTGAATGACCAAACTGTTTCTTAAAAAGCTTGCAACAGAGTTTTCTCATGTTACAACAGCATGCGCAATAAAATTCACAATAAAGCTGCTCTGGCTCCCCTAACCCCATCCTTAGTTATTAATAGAGTTGCACCAATAATTTAGGCAGAGATCAGGATCAAACACTGTTTCCTGAAATGGTGCTTATAACTTTTTTCCAATTTATTAGATTAATTCAATTTAAATACTCCCATAATTTACACTAATAAATGCACCAACTAACTACATGCACTTACTTTAAGCTCCTTTTTTAAGCAAAGAGACTAGAAAATTGTTCCATCTTTTTTATGTTAGTCATCAAGAAAAATAAATCTGACCTCAACATAATCAAGTTATTAAAATATCTGCTGTTGATGAAAAGATAAATGCTAAAAAAAAACAACAACATTGTCACACTTTTCCCATCAGGAACAGGCTTTAATGATTTTCTTACTGAAAATATGACAATTTCTTCCTGCAAAGAGGCATGAGGAAGAATAATACTAATTCCCTGAAACTAAATGGTTGAGAACAATAGAGATAAATGAATACCTGCATAGCTACTGGTATTTACACACAAGTGCATAGTTGTTAAGAGTCAGGAAAGTGCACGCACCTGTTATAGATTGCCCCTATGAATGGAATGAGAAAAAATATATATTTAAGTGGATTTTGAATAATGCAGATTGTTTTTTTTGTGTTTTAAAGCAAATATGCCATGAATTAAACAAACAAAATATAATGAAGTATGATTTTGTGAATAGAAAAAAAAACTTTAAATACTCTCCAGTATCCCAGAAATGGGACAAATATTAATCAAATTATAAAGATTAGGAGAGGAGGAAGTGCTCAAAATTTGCTAAGGAGAAGGTGGGAAAAATGTGCAATGAGACAGAATCTGATGAGGTAGAAATGAATCAAATTTGATATAAAAAAAAGAAGAGAGAAGGGGCTGATGGGTGCATAGGAGTCATTGTTCAGGAGTAAATCATGTGATAGTCACACTGGAGCAAAGCTTGAAGGAAACCCTGAGAAAAAACATCAGACAAAACGCTAAGGAAGTTGGACCCCGCAAACCTAGAATTGCTTACATTAATCAACAAAATCTGCCTGTCTTTGAGCACTCTTTTGGTTGGAAAAAATTTATTTTGCATCAGTTAAATGCATTTTTGTTTATTTTTTTTAATTATTTTTATTATTATTGTGTTACTATTTTAAACCCATAGTTAAAAAACATCAAACAAAACTCTAAGGAAGTTGGACCCCGCAAACCTAGAATTTCTTACATTAAGCAACAAAATATGCCTATATTTTAATATTTGGGTTGGAAAAACTTATTTTGCATTAGTTAAATGCATTATTTATTTATTTTTTTTTTTGGTAATTGTTGTGTTACTATTTTAAACCCAAAATTAAAAAACATCAGACAAACCTCTAGAGTTTCTTACATTAATCAACAAAAAAAAATGCCTTTCTTTTTACTCTTTGGGTTGGAAAAGCTTATTTTGCATCAGTTAAATGCATTTTTGCTTATTTTTCGTAATGATTATTGAGTTATTATTTTAAACTCAAAATAGAAAAAAACAGACAAAACTTTGTGGACCCCACAAACCTAGAATTTCTCACATTAAACAACAAAATATACCTTTCTTTTTAACTCTTTGAGTTGGAAAAGCTTATTTTGCATCAGTTAAATTCATATTTGTTTATTTTTTGTAAAAATCTTTATCTGTTAAAAACCCCAAATTAATAATAAATTAATTATTTGGACAGCCTTTGATACACCTAGTGTATTACACCATCGGCCATGTGCTGGAGTTAAATATATAAGTGAGGCTCCTCCATCACACCATAAGAATGACAGGGTAAGAAAGGTTGAGGGTTCAGGCAGGAGACAACTGCTGTCCTCCCAGGGTCAGCAGCAGTGCCAGTTTCCAGTCAGTGAAGGAGACTGGAGCCTCTATCACTCTGATATCCAGCTAGCTGTTGAACGTGACTACCGGCTTCTTCAGTTATGGCGTCCTTTTGCCGCGCAGCATGTCAACCTTGCCGTTGAGCAGGGAGACAACGTGCTTCTGACAGGTGCTTTCACCTTTTGTCACGGGAATGTCGAGAAACGAGCTTCATAGGCCATTGTGTGCCATATTGAAAATGTAATTGTCAATTCAAACACTTAACTGCAGATAACATTATCCTGTACAAGCTTAACTTATCCATAAAAATAAAGAGGTTTAGTATTTCAACGCCTCCGCCTTTGAACTTGTGTTAACAAAGCCGACTCTCGCACAATTCTTCAAATGTAGAGTTTATTAACAGGTTATAACACTCACCTTCCCTTCTCAGCTGAAAAACTCAAGTCTTGCTTCAATGGCAGCTTCTGACACGAGGGAACTGCTGCGGTGAGCTCCTTACTCACCGGCCCGGATGCCCTTGAGCTGCAGACCACGCTGCTGGCAGCTTTATCGCAAAGATTGGAGTGTGCGTAACTACGTCATCCCGTCATACGTCAGGAGAACCGGTTTACATGCTCTCTTTCATACAGAGAAGCCCACAGCAGGAGAAATAATTTATCTCTCAACTTCTTCTTTCAAACACAACAGTTTAGTGTTAGTTCCTCACGGAGTCAAAAATTTATACACTGACTTTATAAGACTTTAAAACTAAAAAACAAAAACATTAAGGTTAAAATAAGGTCACCTTCAAGGATGGAAACCATACTTGTTCTCCTTTCATGGCGATAATTCGTGACCTTAGAGAGCTCGGAAAAGCCTAATTTAGTAGTAATTATTTTTAATGAATGTTAAATGTGTATATTGTTTTATTTTTGTTGTGTACTTAATTTTTTGCAACTTGTTGGCCAGGACTCCCTTGAATAGGAGTCTTTTAATGTCAATGGGGCTCTTCCTTGTAAAATTAGTAGTTAAAACAAATTTAATAAAACATTTATTTTCAAAGTAAAAAAAAGTCAACCATTACAACATTCACAAAAAATAAACTGTAATAGCAGTTGACTAAATTTTCAAAAGCAAATAGTAAAGATTTTGATTAAAATATAACTAAAGGCTTTGATTTAATCAATGGCAGATCTTAATTAATTAATGGGGGAGTCAGTCCATTGGTGCCTTATTTGCATTAAAAAATTGGCTTTGCAAGAATCGCCTGAGAAGCAAAACAACATATTTAGAAACTTTATTTTTTGTTGGTTTCACACATCTATGTTTGACTGGAAACAACAGCAACCACAAAAGATTGTTTTGGGTAAATCTGGGTTGGTGTAGCCAAATAATAATAATCTAACATCAACTGAGAAGAAGTGGAGGTGATCTTGAAGAGTATAAATAAAAGCAGTTCACCCGGACAACAAACTAGACTGGAGACACAACTGTGAAGCTATCTACAAGAAAAGACAGAGCAGATTGTACTTACTAAAGACGCTTCGGTCCTTTAGCTGCAAGTCTGTTGTGGAGAGTGTGATCTCGTCTGCATTATAGGGTAACACTTTTAGATTATCAATACTAATGACTTAAAAAAAGCTCAACAAGCTAATAAAGAATGTCAGCTCTGTTCTAGAAACTCCTCTAAGACCTCATAAGACTATTTCACAAAGAAGAAATCTTCATAAAGTGAAGAACATCATTGACAACAGTGATCATCCTCTTCAGAAGATTTTTAAACAACAACAGGGTGTTCAGTCAGAAGCTTCTCTAAAATCGGTGCAAGAAAGAACCGATACAGAAGATCCTTCCTGCCTACAGCTATCAACACTTACAACACCTGTTTAAAAATAACTTATGAGTCACTGCAACATTTAACATTTCATTTCCTTTTTGGATTAATACATTATTTTTGAATTGAATTGAAACGATGATGCCCTGGGTAGAGAGCCACAGCACCATAAACCTCCACTGAATTGAATGCATATCTGCATATCTGTATTGTGTCATAAATAAAGATGAATTATTCAATTTGTTATTAAGACTCATGGCTGAAAAAGTTTCAGTTTTTTAGCAAGATTCTAAAATCTTTATCTAGGATCAGCTGCTAAAGTACAGCGTTGTACTACGGCATCTTAACCCTGAAGTTAAGTTGTCTGTGAATGGTACCTCTTAGCTTTGATTATCAGCAATATGTTTTATTTAGAAAGCTTCACTACCATTCAACAAGATTTAAAACTGAATGGAAACCATTTATTTATTTCATTTCCAGGCTTGCAAATTTATGATCAATAATTCCCTCCAGATTCCATTGGATCATTTCTGCATACTTCTCTATACATTGAATAGTCGCTTCAGTTGTATTGCTGCAGCAATTCCTCAACCTGATTTAGTTCATCATATGTATTTTTTATTTACTGATAAAAATATGGCTAAATAAATGATTTCTTTGTTGTGAAATTCTAAAATGACTCAAGAGAAATTGCTTTAACCCAGATATGATTAGTGAAAAAGCAGTTCCAGTATGACTTAACTGCAAATAGCTGTTTACTCTCTAATATATGTCAGTAATCCCATCAGAGCCGATGATAACCCAACAATGACAGCGGCCCTCACGTGTCATAATTAGTATTTTCAATTGCTTTAAATGCATTAAGTCCTGTTTGTTGTTAATGCTTACTTTAAATAGATGTAACGCATAATTAAGGATTTTTCGAGCTCTTGTTTTCTTTCAGTTTTATTGCATTTTTACCCCCCTCCATAAAATAATACCCTATTTTACAATAGGTTTTAGTGGGTGGACAGATGGACTACCTTGAACAATCGCCAGGCAGTTCACAGACAGATCGGCGTCTCCCTCCGTCTGCTCACCTTGAAATTAAGCAAACACATTACTATCTGCCAGGACCTTTATGCTTTTTCACCCACTTTTCCACAGCCTTTTCTTAAGGCAGCAGCTGTGAAAATGTCAGCTGTGGTAAAGAGTTCAGTTTTGTAGCTAAGCTGACTCAGCGACACTGATTTTTTTCCACTTGTCTGAGGCTTTCTTTACCACATGTTGAACCAAAATTCATCTTGTGGTTGGCACACTGGTTGACTATAGTACAGTATTAGTAAAGTGCAAAGACTGACCCCACACCACCTAACCATTTGCCTTCTGTTACTGAAGCCAGACCTGATAAATAAGAGAGACATGTTTTTATCTGCCTTTACTTTGCAGGGGAAAAAAATACCATTTGTGACTCAGCACCTAGAACAAATTGATAATTCGACTCTTATATCAATCATTATGTCCGGGCAGACAAATCAACAAACTGCGGGATTGGGCATTGTTGGTGGGCAGACGTAAATCAGTCGCCGCTGGTGGTAAATTATTAGTAAATCTTAAACAGAAACTTGGCAGCCCTTTGGGTTTTTGATAAACTGCAGTTGTGTTTATTTGGCCTGAGATTTTAATCATTGATTATTGGGTGAAAACAGCTTCAGGGAAGATTATGCGACTGCACCTATAATTGCTTTTTTTGTTTGACTTCAGTAATTACATGTTTACACTTATCTGCTAACATGCAATTTGTGAGATCTAGAGAATACTTGATGCCATTGAGGGTTTGCTTAAGATTCCCCTGGACAGTTATGTATTATAGAACCTTGCAACCATGGTCATAACTTTACATCATTAGTAAATATAGTCCACCTGTGTGGAGTTAATTTAAATATAAAAGAAGTTGTGGTGGAAAGGAGAGTGAACAGCAGAAGGAAGACAAAAGAACACAGTAGACACATTACGGAGAAAGTTGTAGAGAAATTTCAAGTAGTTTTGGTCCATAAAACACCAACACAGTGTTTTAACATGTGACAGAGCTGCAGAAAAGAGAGCTCTGATGAGAATCACAGCCCAGACTCCCCACTGTAGGTCCAGATGAGGTATGTAGTTTGATTAAGATGACTTCTATAGTGTGGAAAATAGTAACACCCTTGCAATTTGTCCCACATCATGGAGCGTCTTCAATGCTCCTAACTAAGGGAAGGAGGTTGTTTCCCAAAATCTCAAAATACATGGCCCTGTTCATCCTCTCCTTAATAAAGTGCAGTCGCCCTTTCCCATGTGCAAAAAATACACCTATGATGCTTCCACCCCCATGCTTTACAGTAGAGACAAAGTTTTTTAGGATCATACTCTGAATTCTTCCTCCAAACACAAAGAGTGGAATTAAGACCAACCAGTTCTCTTTTGGTCTCTCCTGATCGCAGAACTTCACTTTCACTTCATTTTCTAGCAAATAATCCAACATTAAACAACAAAACAACAATATCAAAACAAAACAAAACCAACAATTTACCAAAAAAAGGAATAGGCTGAAGCAAAGCTTATTATTGCCTACCCTGTTTTATACTTACAACCTTTACAACCTACCAGGTTCTTTACTGCATACATAAATATTCAAAATAATAATATTCAAATCTACATAACATAGGATTTTATCATTTTACATTTTAAAGCCCTTTTAAAATTCACCAAGAAAGGACATAACTTTAAATCATCATTCAATTCATTCCACATTTTTACACCAATAACTGAAACACATCTAGACTTTATCTGGCTTATCTCTTTTGCACATTCAAATATTAACAAACCTCGCAAATTATATTTATTTTCTCTTAACTTAAATAATTGCTGAATACCAGAAGGAAGACTTTTGTTCTTATGCACTATTTCCAGTATTTTTATATAAACAATGTCTTTGAATTTTAATGTGTTGCTTTGAACACTTTGAACGCTTTTGAACTTTCTCCCATGACTCCTCTGGGTCATCTAAATGGTCTCTTCAAGGGAGGTTGACAGTCATATAATTTTTTAATTATTGCTCCAAAAGTTTATCCTTTTTCACCAAGCTGCTTGGCAATGACCCCATAGCTCTCTCCATCCTTGTGGAGGTCTATACTTTTGTCTTTGGACAGCTCTTTGGTCTTAGCCATCTTTGTAGTTGGAGGTTTACTGATTGTGTGGGGTGGACAGGTGTCTTAATGCAGCTAAAGACCTCAGTCAGGTGCATCTAAATTAGAGGTCTTTGAGGGCCTGAATTTTTGCTGATTGGCAGCTGATCAAATACTTATTTGCAGCAGTATCTTGCAAACTAATTATTTAAAAATCATATATTTTGATTTTTTTTTATGTTTGATTATGTTTCTAAAAGTGGTCATGCACCTAAGATGAAAATGTCAGACCAAGATTTGTGTCAATATCTTAAAATACTTTAAAATGTTAGTCATTTTTTTTTCTGCAGTTGAAATCGATATGTTACATATAATCACTCTGCAAAATGAGTAAATATATCCAATCCTTTATTTTTTAAAAGATTATGGCTTTTAGATAGCAAAAACCAGATTACAGTCTCTCAGAAAA
The DNA here is from genome assembly GCF_000732505.1 of Cyprinodon variegatus. Lineage (NCBI taxonomy): Eukaryota > Metazoa > Chordata > Actinopteri > Cyprinodontiformes > Cyprinodontidae > Cyprinodon > Cyprinodon variegatus. The sequence continues at coordinate 390,765 of NW_015150532.1, forward strand.
TGTGAATATTTGGAACAATTAACATTAACTAACAGGTAAGCGAAAGGAAAAGGGGTCATACCAATGGGTGAATCAGCAACAGAGAAAGCTGCAGCCTTGAGGGGATTGACAAGCAAAACCAATACAAGACTTTAAGGGAGTTTAGGCTGGAGTCAGCCCATCCAGAAGCTTTACCCACAGGGAAATCCTACACACTGATTAAAAAAATCACCCGGATCAAAGACTACCTGACAAATAGACCACACGTTGTAACAGTCATGTGTTTAACCAGGTAGCCAACAGCACCACAGGGGGCTGTATTCTCACCATCCCATTTTAATCTGTAAACTCAAGACTTCCAGCACAAGATAGTCTCTCAACTTCAGAAATACTTTGATTAAAAATAAATAAATAAATAAAAAAAATATCGCAGTTTGCATTTCCTGAAAAAAACAGAAAAAATTACATACGGTAATTCTCATTTTTGCTTTTTCTGTCCACATCTTTATCCACTCAAAAAATGTCCACGAGTGACAGTAGAGCCACTCTGCTCCACGCAGCTTCAACCTTTTTGAAGGGGAAGAGTTTGAAGCACGGTTATTAAGTCTGAAGCTCTCCCCAGTTATGCTCTTTTTTCAATTAACTTTATTGAAAGAAGTTGTATAAACAATGGTACAACAGACAGGTGCTCTGATATATAAGAAGACATAAAGGAATAAAATGTAAACACATCATCCTTTGACAAACTTCTCATAAATATTTGTGGATGTGGTGCTTTTTTAACAGTCTATTAGTATTACAGTAAGGAGTTCATTTACTAATACAAGCAACTAATACAACTAATACAAGCAACTTCTCATGTTGGGAGAAGTTTTAGAGTATTTATATTTGTACACGAAAAGGAAGAAAAAAGAAGACGGAAAAAAAAGAAATACTCTGATTATTATGTCATAGTGGGATGTAACACAAGAGGACAAGAAACTGAGTACAGGGAACTGTGGACTGCTTTGTGGTGTGGTGTGGAGACAAGTTGTCTCATCCTGAATGTGAAACAAAGGAGATGATTGAGGAATTTTAGAGGAGACAATAACTGGTGAACACTATTTCCAGCATGGGAGAAGAAGTGGATGTGGTTGGAGGAGCATAAATACTGACTGGTCTGATATAAATGCCATAGAGAATATTTCAAGTATTGTCAGGCCTAAAATAAGAGTCACATCATAACACAGATGGTCTGAAGGCTGCAGACTTAGCAATCTGGGCTTCCATTACACCTCAGCAAAAACACAGGCTCATTGCCTCCATGCCATGCCTCACTAATAGAGTGATTCATGCAAAAGTAGGCCAAACCACATACTGAGTGCACAGAAATTCTTCCATATAAATCAGTTGTGTGGCAGTGAGTCCATGAGGACATTTAGGTCTACTTACAAATCACTGTTTTGTGGGGACGGTGGCAGCATTATGCTGTGGAAATTATACCTTTCTTTTCCATTGACAAGGGAGCTACTCAGTGATGGAAAATTAAGCACAATACTTACTGAGAGAAAATCCTTAAACACACAGCTGGAGCTACAAAGCATATTTTGTTGCAGTAGAATTGCCCAGTCTTAACCCTTTAAAGCCCGATCCAAGAATAAAACAAAACAGAAAATTACTTTTTTTTTGGTT
>NW_015150532.1:393880-407407 GCF_000732505.1 Cyprinodon variegatus
AAAGGGCAGAAATGTACCCTCAAAACACTGCTAAACTGCTTTAGCTGCAATTAAACAATCTTCTATTGACTTAGAGGAAATGAAAATAGATCCAAACCATTATTTGGAAATATGAAAAAAAAGAAAAAAAAAAAGAAAATCTAGGATCAATGCAATATTGTATTTCAGAAGATGTAGTGGAGCATTGATATTTGAGCTGTAAATTGTGTGTGGTTTACATCTTTGTTTCAGAACCCTGTCCAATGGAATTTTGTCTATATGTTTTATGTCTTACTAATACATTAATTTTGAAAACTCTTTCTGCATCAATTACTGTCCAGTAAATATAAATATAAAGGCTTGTGGTTGGGACGTGATACAATATGTGAAAGTTTCAGGAGTGGAAATGTAAAGGTTATATGGATTTGCTTTCAAAATGCAACAAGATGCAACACAATAGAGTATTTTGCTCCCTTTTTTGCATTATGGAGGATTTTCAATAAAGAGCGACACAGTGGAGAGGTGGTTAGCACCATCACCTCACAGAAAAAGGGGTTCTGGGTTCAAGTCTGGGGGAAACCAGAACTTTTCTGTGATGAAAGAACCTAGTTTGCATGTTCTCCCTGTGTCTGTGTGGGTTTTCTCCCGAGTTTTCTGGCTTCCTCTCACATGTTCGGTTGATTGCATGGTTGATCGTTTTTGCGTGTCTCTGCGTGGATGGACTGGCGGACCAGCCGGGGTGCTCCTCCTCTCACCCACTGACTACTGGGATAGGCCCCAGTCCCCCCACAAGACCCCATTAGGGAATAAGCGGCTACCATAATGGAAAGATGGATGGATTTTTTGTAGTTAAAAAGACAATTAAGACGATACTTGTTACACTTAAACACCTGTAAAATCCTGCTATCGAAAGTTAATATTAAGTTTTTTCTTAGTAGTTTCACAGCCAAGCATTTAAAGCCCTAAAAGTTTAGGGCTAATGTTTTATTGCGAGTCGTTGATATAGTTTCTTGCAGTTTAAGGTCAAGAATGTGAAGTTCCCATGGAGGGGGGACTCCTGCCAGTGTAATATTTAATCCTCTGTTTTTATTTCTTCTTTTTTTTTTTTCCAGGTTAATCCTTACATTGATGGTCTCACTGTTGTCAGGTTACAGGTAACAGTGTACAAAGCGATCAGAGCAGCAAGCTAACGCTTCTCCACTGTTTTTATAGCAGAGGCTCACAATGCTGTAACAAAGTTCTGGCTGTGCAAAAGTAGTGAAGCAATTGTTTCTCAGGAAAGTTGAACCACGAGCTGGTCGGCTCTGTACCCTTGAAAAGGTCAGTATTTAAAACTCCACAAGCGGAAAAAAAGTGCTGCAAGACTAAAGAACTTTTTTCTGAATTTATTACAAAACACATGCAATACTATTTTATTTTATAATCTATTTCCTTCCTACTTTCCAAAACACTTCCTCCTTTAAAAAAAAAAAAAAAAATAAATAAAAAAAAAATATATATATATATATATATATACGAAAGAGGATTAGGGCCACTGGGAAAAAAAAAAGTAAACTGATTTTAAAATTTTATTTCAGTTTAACATTGGAAAAAAGTAAGAATTCTGACTTTTTTCTCAATTCTGACTTAAATCTCAGAATTTTGGATCTTAATGTCAGCTTGACTGACAAAGATGTGAGTTGTTTGAGGTGGCCAGTGACACATTTATGGAAAATTACTGATGAATGAATTAGGCAACTTTTTAAGTGCCCGAGGGGTCCCCTCCTTAATGGAGGAGCAGAAGGTCATTAAAACAAGAGAGCTAGTCTCTAAAACAGACATGGCTATGGCTTGATGCTAAAATGTTTGTTAGCTGTCAGAATTCTGAGAAAAATGTCAGAATTCTGAGATTAAAGTCAGAATTCTGAGAAAAAAGTCAGAATTCTGAGATTAAAGTCAGAATTCTGAATTTTTCCCCCATACTATACTGAAATAGAATAAAAAAATCAGTTAACTTTTTTTTTTTCAGTGGCCCTAATCCTCTCCCGTATATATATACCCTAACCTAAACAATTCCCAGAAAAAAATGGGAATATTTCTTAACAGTTTTAAGATACGGAGCAGGTGTGTTCTGTCATTCCTATTTTGTTATTTAGTGAATATCTAAGTTGGATGAGAATTGTGTAAGTTCAATCTATACAGCAGAAGTCAAATGGATCAAAACCACTTAAACATAAGTCAGAAGAATGTCAAAAGGACACTGCTTGTAGAAACTCTGATTAAACCAGACAATGTACCAAACCCCGGGAACAAGAGCTCAGTGAAAACTTGAAGAGCAATACTAGTTATAGGGTTTTAAGATTTTCAACTGTTTCAGTTAGATTCTTTTGGGGTTTGATGCTTTAATTTCGGTATTCCTAGACATTTAGCATGATGTATATATTTAAGGGCTTGTATGTAGCATTAACTGCTAATCTACTGCTAACATGAAGGAATACATTTGGAGTTGCTACACACAAATATGCAAAACATTGCATCGTTAAATAGTGAATATCTAAACAATAGAGGCTCAGTAACCAGGTAGATGGCTAATATTGAACTTGAAGGAGAATGAAAGAGGAGTTTCCAAGTTTTATGAGAAAGGAAGGCCCTCCGTTTCCCACAATACCACAAAACCCTCTGAACACGATGTTGTGTCAACACTCAGTGGTCTCTAATGGTAAAGACAGTTAAGCTTAAGATTTGCAGCCTGTAACCTCAGCAGAGATATCGTCTTTGAAGAAAACTAATGAGGGTGGTGCAAAGAAACCACAGCAGCTCTTGTGATCTTTAATTCAGAAAAGTCTTGCGTTAAAGGAAATAAGCAGACAGGGTTCATAATGGTATCTTATAATGCCTTCACTTATAGTTTCCTGCTCCTTACAGAACTACAAGCCTGACAAAAGACCTGTTTCCTTGCCTTTGCCCAGTTTAATGTCTAACCACAGGTGGTTTTATGCTGCTGTTGTATTTAAAATAGAGGAAGTGTAAAAACGCAGCTTTAACACCTGCTCTGTGGTTTTGCAAAAAGTAGTGCATGGGGTAAGAGGATTTGAATCCTGTTTTGGGGCTTCCTTTTCTTGTTATTTACTCGATAAACTGGTTCAGGATTATGAGAGAAGGGATGAACCGTTTTCCATGTAAACTGGCAGTTTCCCACAGCATGCTGGGAGGGCTGTCGTCACAAATAAATCAATTTGTTTCACAAAGAATGACTTGCAAAACTCTGAATGCCCCTTTGAACATTTAGCCATGTTAGAAGCACAAACTTCACAGATTTCATGTGGGTTTTATGCAACCGTGTGTAATTGCAAAGGGAGGATTAGGAATAGCCATGAGTGAGTTTGTTTAGTATTCAAATTTTACATCTAATCTGTCAAACCATATATATATATTTTTTTGCTAAAAGAAAAAGCATCCAAAAAGATAAAAGCTGCTAGCAGATAGACGCCAAGAGACTTTGGTTGTAATTGGAGTACGAGTTGGTTGTACAAAGGGTCACCGTCTCGCTTTACCTCAGATTTTTGTTCACAATGACCTACTTTGCATCATTCTCTCATAACATCTCAATAAGACAAGCTTCTGGTCATAAAGTGACTCAGTGTAACTCAAGGCGTGTGGCTATTTTCTTCAATGCATATGTGGGATGAGTCCCTATCAACTGTGTCTTCTGGCTTAAAATCCCTTTTGGTTTAAATAACACAACTCACCGTGAAATTACCTGTGAATTAAATAGTTGATTCCTTACCTGCCAGCTGCTTGTTGGTTAATGTCCAACATGGTTTCATAGATTTTTACTTAAAATAAAGTTCATAAATCCAATATGAGGTGAGCTTACAGGACTCAATGAATCTGATTTGGGGTTTTGGCCTTGCGTGTGTGGGTTCGGCGATCTCTGAACCTGCAGCTTATTGCCACAGACACACACCTGCAAAGCTACCAGGGCAAAAATAAACCAAAAATATTTCCTCTGAAACCATGGAAACTTTGTTGCTGTATGTGCAAAGGGAAGCGCTGGCCAGGATTTATGTGAACACGGCATGGTGAGTTTTCTTTCTTTTCTATTTTTACAAGTAAGTTTTTGGTCCAGTTACTGCTGTTGAAGAAAAAAAAAATAGAGTTCACATCAAATGCATTTGAAATGACTAAATATTTTGGGTCGTTATTTGGCATAATCTCCCTTTTTCCTCTTGTTTTTGCCTTTTTGCACTTAAATGTTTCAGAATCATCACATCAACCTAAGTAAATACAAAATGTGGTTTTCAAGTTTTGATTTGCATTGCTTGAGAGAAGAAAACTTTCCAAACCAACCAGGTCCAATGTGAAAAATCAAACTAATAACAGATCATCTAAAACCATGAAGCCGACCCTTGCCTGATCTAGGGTTAGAGTTTGTGGTTAAAAAAAAATAAATGAATGGATTGTGCAGGAGGATGCAGATGATACTAAAAAGTTAAGAGGAAAGCTTTACTGAGGCCTAGTCAAAGTATGGAGAGTGTTGAAACAAGCTATTCATGCTGGAAAACCCCTTTAGTGATGCTGAATCGAAACAAGTCTTAAAAGAAGGGAAGGGAAACATTTCTTCCCCATCATAAAGACTTGGTGGATGTTGTTTTCACAAAGGGTTAAAAAGGTTTAGGTGGTTCTGCTTGCTAAGAAAAGGCTGCAGGTTCTAGAGGCAATAAAAGCAGCCTGGCTTGTCACGATCCCGCCTTTTCACTTGAACTGCGTCTTTATCAGTCACCTAAACTGGCCCAACAACCATCACTTTCTGAGAAAAGATACCTTATCGCCGTCCCACCCTCTCTGCAGGGAGGAAACCCACAGCTTGATCTCCAACATTTAAAAAAAAACCTGCAGCTGTGTATGTACTGTGCCAGTTAGCCAAAATGGGAGCTTAAAGCTCTTATTTTTCTAAACTTAAAGGATTAGATAGATCTACTACGTGACGTCTTTGCACGAATGATCCAGGATGTACAAAAGAAATCAGAACTGAATGTTTGTTTAAACATTCCAGCTATGAAAAGGAAGTAGAGACAAGTTAACTATGGCCCCACTACCTGAAAGAGACATAATGAAGTATTTCACATGTGTTTAGTTCCTCCTTTAACGCTAATGTCGTTTACAGGGAGACAAAGCTGGTTTAAAGGAAGCGAAGACTAAAGAGGGAAGGTTTGGTGAAGCGTAACAGTTTAAATTCCACCTACATTTTTGTTTTTTTCTGAAAGAAGGGGAAATCAGCTATGAGGGAGGATGATGCAATTTTCAACTCAAATGATAGCAGAAAGAAGGGGGGGGTCTTTTTTTTTTAACTCCTGCAGTGGGATGATATCCTATCTGTTAAAAAAATAGGACTCCACTCACACTTGCAGGAAGATAGTGACACCTTGTAGTTACGCAACACACCATGTTGACTGTGGGAATATTTGGATGTTTCAAAGCAGTAAAGAAGTATGGTGGCCTATACATACGTGTCGCATCATGCTAGAATTTCTTTAGTATTGTTGCACTCCTTTTCCTCCAGAAATTTCTCAATAATACTAATTTTTCCAGTGGAGTTTAAACAAGCTGCAACTTGTTCGCCTTTACTCAAGACTTGCTGAAGAGAAACTTCGAAGTTTGATATGTGGAAGCAAGTATTTAAATCTATGTGGACTTTTTTTTCAAAGGTTGTAAATTTGAGCTTCAAATATGTCTTGTTTGAGTCCAATTCCAAGTCGCAAATCGAAACAACAGCGTCCACAAGTGGAGGATATTAAGAACTACGTCACATTTAAGGTACAAAAATATTTATTCAGTGTGAATACATAGTAAAACATTCACAGACACTCAGAATTTCACACGTTCCTTCAAACACTCTTTATCCAGCATCCTGTGCATCCGCATCGTTTTTTTTTTATTCAGTGTCCGGGGCGGAAGGGGAACGGCATCCCCGACATGAAGGGCTGAGCGGGGTACTGAGCGTGGGAGGCCGGGTGGGTGGCGAGAGGCGTGTGGGGTGTGTGTGCCGGCAGCGTGGGGATGGCGGCGTGTGAGGGGATGGGTGAATGAGCAGCATGGGGGCTGTAGGCCAGCGGAGGGGTGTGGATGTTGTTGTAGTACATGACCGGGCCGGACAGCACCAGCTGGAGCAGACTGGGGGTGGAAAACATGTTCAGATAAGTTCAGGTGGAACATCACACACAAAATGAGGATCTAAAAGTGAAATCTGTCATTCTGGGAAAAAAAAAAAAGAAAAAAAGATGAGCTTACTTGTTGTGAGGAAGGCGGGAACAGATGGCTCTCAGGTCCTCTGTGAAGACAGAAACGCATCAAGATTTATCACTGCTTCACTTTAAGAAATGGAAATGTCTTGAGAGCTGTACTGAACGAAATTTTATATATAAACTCTGCGTGTACAAAATGACAACAAAGTTTGTCTAATTCTAAGATTTCATGTTAACACCAAAAGCCGCTTGATGAACAGACAAACCTAAATCTGATGAATAATCCTAACCCGGATTCTGTGTTTTAATGCTCAAATGTTTGTACAAAAAACAAACAAACCCACAGAAGGTATTTCATTGGTTCTCACGCTGCGGTTTGGGTCACCTCAGTATAATCTCTGCTTTCATTTTATTGATATAACCATTAATTTACAGTAGAGCTGAACATGTGAGATATATTTAAGCCTTTAATATCAATGATCATTGATTAGTATTTGGATTAATAATGGCTGAACCACAGATTTAGGAGCAGAGACCAGGCAACCAGATATTTAATCAACTTAATAAAGTCCAAGAGTATATTGTAGACCAAATGGGTCCACTTTCCCTAAAAGATTTTGTTAGGGACTAGGGGTGTAAATCACACCCATCATGGCGATTCGATTCAGTATCGATTTCTTGACCCAACGATTCGATTATTTTCGATACTCAAGAATACACCACGATTCGATTCGATTAATTGGTTCATTTTTTTTTTTTTTTACACCTTACACCTTTTACATTTGACCTTCAGACAGGAGGCCAGCTTGTTTTGTTTTCATGACCGAAACAGCGGAAAACAACTTGTGAAGTTTGACCCGCTAGAAGAGCGAGGTGCGCAAGAACGCTGGGACCCTTTTTCCACCTGGATCTCCGCTCTTTTTGGCCCTCATGTCCCTCCGTCGTCGGACTAAACTCGCCCCCACTTCCTCATCGCCTCGGCCGTATCTAGACCCACAGCGTGTAGCACAGACCATGCTTCAATACTGAGCATAAATCAAAAATGTCTGTGTCAAACTTACTGCAACAAATTGCTGTAAGAGTATAACCAGGAAGTGAGGTAAGAGGGCAAAATAGGTTTGGCGCCACCGCAGCACGGGAGGGAGAATTACGTCCAGGAGCAAAATGGATAAAAACAGACCGGAGGGAAAAAAAACGATGCATCGGATCGTCAACAGTTGGATCGATGCATCGACAAAACGATTATTATTTACACCCCTATTAAGGACACTGGGCCAGTTTGCTTTTTCTAAGCATTCATGGCACAAAGTCTAGAGAATGAAGTGTGTAAAATGACTGGTTGTTCCTGTGTTTTTTGGGCCATGACCCAGAGCGGTTCCTAGCAAAGTCAAAGCCAAGCTGAATAAAAACAGAATCATTCATTCCCCACATCCCATAATATTACAGCATGGCTCTCTGTCAGTGAAGAGCTTTCTCTCTCTTCCCATTCAAAGTCTGTGCCGGTTATTTCTTATATTTAAATACCAGAAATGTGTTCAAAAGTCTTATCACTGTTACTGAATAAAATTAAGATTGTGATAAATATTGATGTTGACTTACAGCCCAAAGCTCTGCACAGCCATCTGGGATTGGATTTAAATACTAGGATGTTTGCTGCCATTTTATAAGTTCCTGTTTCTGCTGTTTATTGTCCAACTGTAACTAAAGACCATTAGATGCAGAAAAATACAGCAAAAAAGGCATAAAAAGGCCTTAATAAGTATAATAGCTTCGTGTCATGGAAAAGGGGATAATTTAGAGACTAAACTAATCATTAAAAGTGACATATTGTGTCCGATAAAGTTGAATAATTTGCTAGTAAACCTAATTTTCAGAGGGAACTGAATAACATTAGATGAAACTGGATCTGAAGTTCTGCAGACTTTTTACATCACAAAATGACTGAAGATGATGGACAAAACGTGAGCGGCTACTTTTCAAAATTGATTCTTTTGTAAGGCAGTAGTTTGTTTCCTTCTCATTTCTGAATTTTTTAATCACTCGTACCTCTGGAGCAGAGCAGAGCTCCGCTGGCCATCGCCACCTGCAGAGCCTGGGCCAGCCTGTCCAGGGCCAGCTGGGACGCAGCGTGTGCGTCGGCGGTAGCTGCATGTGTGTGTTTGTCAGCCTGGTCCAGCAGACGAGAAAGGTCGGAGGTCAGAGCGGCCACGGACTCCATCTGAAGCAGCGCGAGGCGACCGAAGAGGCCCTTCTCATTGAGTATGGTAGGCAAAAGCATGAAGACCTATATTAGAAGAGTGAAGAAAAAAAAAATAGTTGGTTGGGCCTCACAGGGAATCCATGATGCTACTAACAAGCGCACACCTGGAGAACACTTAGATGGAGAGCAGAGAAGAGACGCGCAGCATCTGGCGCGCCGTCCGAGCTTCCATCGCTCGAGGTCGGCTTCCTGTCCCGTCTGTAGGCCAGCGGAGCTTTAACGCACCAGCGGATTAACCCGCCGAGCGGCGTTACGTCCAGAGAGCTGAGGGGCTGGCTGCCTGACAGCGGGGAGTTCAGGAAGGTAATCAGAACCAGGCGATGGTCGTCTTGGATCCAGGACACGATCATCTGGAGGAGTTCTAATGGAGGCGTGAGCTCCTCTGAAGTTAAAAAAGGAAAAATAAATCAAGGATTGTAAGCGAGGTGCTAAATTCGACACGCTAAATTTGAGCCCTTCTGTTTAATTCTGAAGTACCGGAGGTGAGGTCATAAAGAGTGGTGACGGCGGTGATGAACTGGCAGCAGAAGCGGGGACTGGCACTGTGGATATTCTGAAGGGTGGGTCCAGATCCTGGCACCATGCTGCAGTAATCGTCCACCAGAACCTGCGCCAGACGGACGCAGTACACACGATGGGTCCTCTGTAGACATTAGAGTCAGAGTAAGATGACTTCCTCCCAAACACATATGCTCAAGTGTTCAGGGCTTAAACTTTGATTGACAGGAGTCAGAAAAAAGCAGATATGTTCTACACCATGATTATATTTGATTTTATGTTAGTCTGGCATATGATACCACTTAAGCCTCTTTCTCACTCAAATTAGCGCATTAACCCGGGTTTTTCAAACTGGTCAACACACTAATCAGCATTTGGCTCCGTTTCCACAGGCAAAAAAAACTGGGTCTAACCCCTGGCTTGCAAGCTGAGTGGCCTCTGTCCCCCCACAGCTGCGTGTCTGGTGACACCATCACGCTGGGTTAGCGTTAATGATGTCACCAGTGCAACAGAAATCAAGAAAAAAACATGTAAGGAAGCCAGGGTCTAGTCAGTGTGCTTTATTGTTTTACTCTTTTATTTGTCCGAATCCCTCTCACCAGTACTGCATCATTTTTATAGAATGTAAACAGAGTTGTTTTGGTTTGTTAGATCAGAAGCATCTGGCATGGTGTGATGCGTTCAATACTGTCACGTAATTTAGCAGGTAATCCCGGCTCTGCTGTTCCCACAGCATTGCAGATCATAGCCGAGGCGATTTTATAGCGGGGCGCTTGCCGAGTTGTTTGATCCGGGTCAGTGAGCTGTTCACACTGCCATTAAAAGCCAATTGTTCCCGGGCTTGAACAGCTTTTTCAGCCAGTGGGAAACGGGTATCTTCTATTGGTAATGTTTTCTTTGTATTAATAATAAATATTTTGTTTATGTTTAAAATTAGACTTGTGAAAGATTTTTGTTATCATTATCATACCAGGCGTCAGTCAAATTGATTAAAAATAATCCTTATTGCCTTATCAGACGTTGATCGGCCGTCCTCAACTTTTAAAATTCTAAGTTGACAAAATGAACATTAAAAACAAAAAATAAGATCTGATGTTGCGGTCTGATGCTTCAAATAAGCATTGATTCCTCACCTGTAACCAGGTAGCTGCACATTCGAGTATAGGAACCCTGCCCACAGCAACGGCCATAGAGACCAGTTTGCTCAGCAACGCCATCCGGCTTTCGTCTGCCTGGTTTCCTTGAAGATTGAAGAGGGCAGAGAACATAAGCTGGCGCACCGTGTCCCGACTCTGCTCCTGAAAACAGCTGCACATGATCTCTAGGAGCTGAAGCTCCTGCAGGGCACTCATCCTCTGTGGAAGAAAAAAAACAACAAAAACAAAACACAGATGGCTGTTAGCTTAATTTCTCTCTAGTGGAGTATTTGCTAACTAAAGGATAGGATACATTGGCCTGACCCTGACTGGAGCATTTCTATCCTTGGGCGTGTGCAGGATGAACTCCTCGATAAGATCCAGGGTTTTGGTGTCCACCTGAGGGGGCTGCCTGCCGGACTGCACCATGTTGCAGATGTAAATGTCCAGGTGGTAGAGCAGCTCCTTGGCAGCGCTCAGAACATCCCGAGGCAGCAGCGACTGCCGAATGTCACCCATCACAACCTGACAGAGGAGCACACAGAGGTTTCATGTCAGAGGTTTTATGTCTGGATAATATCTTACAACCCAGTATCCTTTTAGGAATTATACATTTAGAAATACGTCTTCTGACAAAGGTTGCTGGTAAGATTAAAAACACCTTTTTTTTAAAAACAGAGCCCTTTAAACAATGTTTTATATATATTTTCATCAAGCCCAAAGTGTTGTATTAAAATGTTTTGTTCTGATTTAATATTTTTATATTTCATCATCTTTAATGTGACCCTAACCTGGAAGCAGAAAAGTGAATTGAATTAATTCAACTAAATTAATTGAACTAAGTGAAGTGAATTACATAAATAAATCAACTTTTCAATAACAATCTAAGTGACTGAATACGACTATTTAACCAGTGTGGAAAATCACCACTTCGAGGAGTATTTTGGTTTATTAATTTGGCATTTATTCCTTAAAAAACACCCAAAGCATTGCTTTAAATTCATCTGTGCAGTAATTTGTAATTGATGACTTTTTGTTTTCTTGAAGTATAAATATGAAGTAAAAAATGCTAATTTACTTTCAACTACTGGCCACTACACTGGAGGATACTTGTTGCCAAAGCAACCATCAGAAGCATCAGTTTATTTACTTTTTTTGATAATGTGGAGTACTTTGTTAAGTAACTGTATTTTGCATATTTTTGCACACTTATTTAACTAATAGAATATATAATTTTGTCGAGAAAGCATGTTGAGTTGAAATATTTGAGTTTTTCATGATGATATATATATTTTTTATGCTTTTAATAGCTTGACTTTTTTTTATTTATTATCCCTGAATTGAATATGGTATTAAGCATCAAATATTTTCCTGGGTATCGATATCCAGTTTGCAATTTTAGTACTGTGAAAACCATGCAGTCCACAAACACACCGTAGGAGCAAATAATTACAGAGGAGCTATGGGATGATCTAAGAAAAAGAAGACCAGGGCTTATAAGAAACCAGATGTTGTGCTGATTATTAATAGCGGGGGAGGTTTATTTTGTTATGTCTCAATGATTAAGTTAAGCATGTTAAAATTTGCATTAATCTTATTTTTAAGAGTAAAATCATTCTGCTGATATAAAAGATAAATTTATTCTAAGGAATTACAGATCTCATTTCCAGGGATGCCAAAAAACATTTTAAAGTCTGAAAGCTGCTCCTGTAATAGTTATTTTTGCCAACTGTCCTTTTAAAAAAGAATTGTCCCATATCAAGACACATAATGATGTGTCTAATTTAACTCAGGTTTGATTTAAAATATATAAATAAAATTAAAATAAAGGGCGAAAATAAATTCATATATCAGTAGGGTGGAAGACAATTCCTGGCCAAGAATAGGTCTTATAAATTTACACTGATTTGGTAACCCTAGTTATAATCCAGAGGTTTACTTTATTTTATGATCAACTGTGCTAGGTTAGGCAGCAGCAGCAGTTGTATCACAACAAAGCGACAGTCCGTGTTCTATTTAAGAGCAAGAATTACGAAAATATAACAAAATACATGAATAAAAAGAAAGAACTCATTTTAATTCCTAGTTTTACCTTGACTTATCCTGACTGAATGTGCATAAAGTCGGGCTTTTCCAAGTATCAGCAGCTCATCATGGACACAGACTGACTGTTAGCAAGGCAGCAGCTAGCAGCTATTTTTCGGCTTAGAGGCCAAATATCGCACACTGTTATCTGTTCATAGAAACATGACAAAGACATACATTTACAGATTTTACCTCTTCGACGTCTCTAAAGTCAGAAGAAAATTGTGAATGGGTAAAAATAGATAAATAAAAAAATAACTAAAAAAGAACTCACTAGTGGAGAGAATGAACCACTTCCTCCTGCTACGGAAGCCTGTTAGGTAAAACTCATTAGCTCTGGGAAATCGACATTCAAGCTGTTCTACATCAGACAATAATGAAAATATAAAATGTGTTTGCAGCTAGAAGTTTCATACGGTAAGCAAGTTTATCAGTTATGAGCGGACCTTTAAGAATAAAACGTGATGTACTGCTGTCAGGTTAACCCTTGGTCTCAACTCTTTAGTTGTTTCTAACCGAATTTCTTCAGTTTGTCCTATATGAATAATAATGAAACAATCCTAACAACAATAAATATATTTTGATTGGATAAGCTTGTTTGTTTTTTTTACTCTGTATATTACACATTGCGTTTAACCTAAAATATTGGTGATTGTGGAAACATTTTATTTTTTGCCGCCCACCCCCAGCAACTAACACACCATGTAAACAATTTGTATTAAAGATGAAAAACCCATTTAGAAATTCAGAAATGTAGCCTGTTCTTCTTCCTCTTTATAGGATTTTATTGGCGGTTGCTACGCAACGAAATGTGGCAATTACCGCCACCAACTGGTTTGGAGTGTGGATCTTCTTCTTCTTTGTTAGATTGGCGGATTGCAAACAACTTATAGGTGCATACCGCCACCTACTGTACATGACAGTGTAGCTCTATATTTCCACTTACTATGTTCTATTTTTGTGTTATGTAAAAATAAAAACAATGCTTTATTAATAACCAAATTTTCCTCCATATCTCTATCTGTCCCTAAAATTCTTTTAATACTCAATTTTCTCCCCTTTCCCATTATTACTTTCTTCATCCTCTCTTTCAGTTGCACATTTAATGCAATCCATCAAAACATGATCCACATTTTCTTTTCTTTCACAATCCTCACATAAATCATTATTTCCATTCCTAGTACAAACAAAAACTCATTCAAGTAGGTATGTCCAGGTCTTAATCTAGTATAAATAATCTCTTCCCTTCTGCTTCTCCATGATTTTTAACAATTACAGATTTTTTAACCCTATATTCTCTTCTTCCTTTCCCCTCTTCATCCCATATTTTTTTTTTTTTTTTGGG
>NW_015150532.1:407417-411622 GCF_000732505.1 Cyprinodon variegatus
CCATTTCTGCTGTGTATATAAATAAAAAGGTCTGTTAATCTTTTACATATAGATATATTAAACCCTGGAATGAATATCCCTATTCCCACATTTCCATTTGAATTTTTTTAACCATCTATGTAAATTTTTAAATAGATATAATACAATTGTCAAATATATAAGCTGGTTTTAACCCCAACTTCATTAGGTTTCCATTCTCTTTCCAGGAGTGTGGATCTAAAAGGCTACTACGTACTTCTACAGAACGAAACAAAATTAACAAAACAAAACCAACAGAATAGAATCAACAAAACCAAAAAGAGAATAAAATCCTCTCAATTACATTGATTAATCTAAGATAAGGAAAAACAATTATATAACACTTATCTCTTAAGTTCTTTCTAAGGATTTATATTAAATCAAAGTGTATTCTTTCCTTTTTAAGGTTTTGAACCATTTTCCTCCTTTTTCTTTCATACTTCTTACAGTGTACTTTAACATGTTTGAATGTAGCCTATTAGTAAACTACTGAAAGTCTTATGGAAATCACAGGATGCAGCAGATTTATGCCATTTCAAAGGACAATAATGGTCATAATTATCAGCAGCATCTGTGATTAAAAAAATCACATCAGTCCCATTACAAAGGCATTTTCATCAAAACAATCAGATCTGCTTCCTGTGACCAAATATCTGCATTCATAAAAAAAATTATATTTATTTTAAATTTAATAGCTGCTGCAAAGCTAGAGTTTATAGAATACAAAAGAAAAGAACTCTTACTTTTAGATATTGAGCAACATTTTAAGGAATTAAACCTACTAATCCTCTAGAGCCTCTCCAATTCAAAGTTGTCCAGATGAAAATCATTCTAAAGTCAGACGAATAGATATAGAAATAAAAATAAATGCACTGAAACAAGCGCGCGCTCTGCGCACCGCAGGAGCGCGCGTCCAGAAAAACAGGGATACCGCGCGCGCACTCCCGCTGCCGCGCGCTCCTCGCAGTACTTTGGTGTTCCGCACTTCTGCGTCCCGCCGGTTGATTCTCAGCATCCCACAAGATGACAATTAACACTCTGGCTAAAGGAGGACTGCACCAGGAGCAAATGTCATGCTTTCGGAAGGTAAACCTATTATTATATATGGCTTTTATAAAATGTTTAACTTTAAAACAAAAGCGATCCACAATAATCTAACCTATTTAGATGTTTTGTAATAGAAAATTAAATGATAAATAGAAGAACATGGTCCTGTTATGCACGCTCTATTTTTTTCTGAACTTCTAACTTATTGATGAGTGCGTGTGATGTGAGTGTTTTCCTCTCCATGTGCGCGCTCCCCTGAAAGATGGAGAAAGTGATTGTGGCCATGCAGGACCCTGATATGGGCATAAAGATGAGAAATCAGAGGCTCCTTATAACAGTCATCCCGCACGCAATGACAGGTGTGTTTAAAATGATCTATGTAATCCATGTGCATTTGTAGTGAAAATTTTTATTGTTCACTATCAATTTACAGCAACACATATTTTAAATCTTTCTGTGTCTAACTTCTGCTTTTCATTCTTTTATCAATATATTTTTTTTTCCCTCCTGCAGGTCAGGATATAATTACCTGGTTGATCCAGAAATACCACATAGGTGAAGAGGGTGAGTGCTCTAGGTGATAAAGGTCTTTGATTAATTCCCTGCCTCTGTGTGGCTGGCTTGTTGTGTGTCATAGGAGAGTTGCCAGGATATTGTGTTTGCTCTCAAGATGAGGTGGATGTGGTTTAGGTGTGTGATCCATGATCCAGAGGTTGCTGTTTCCAGTAAACAGGAATAGAGTGAGCCCCACTGGGCCATGAGTTTGATTAAGTCACCTGATGATGTGTGTTTGATTAGTGTTCCTGCTGAGCTCCTCAGGGGATATTATCATGCCTGAACTAATTTTAAGGTTGGAAAAAAGAAAAGTAGCATGCTGTTCTCTTTTCACTCAGTATGCACTAAAAGGTGGGAATGAAGGCAGTAAGCTGTCAATCATAAGAGGGATGAGGCATTTTATCTTTACTTGACTTCAGTTCAGTTGACTTCTTTACGACTCTTTATAAAACAAACAGATCCAAATTATGCACATTACCGTTTAACATAAGATAAATTAAATCAGATACACTGGCCTGAAATATTCACCCCCATTGCCTTATATCTCTGGTTTTAAATGAGATTGTTTGAGAGTTTCCACTAGTTTATGTAGTGAACAATCCCACAACTTTGAAGTTGTCTTCTGTTTTTTTTTTTTTTTTTTTCTGTTGAACAACAAATAGGATACATTTCAGAAACTGTCAGAGTGCATAACTGTTCCCCGTTCACCACACATCCCAGAATCTGTAGTATGTAGATCCACATTTTACAGCAATTTGAGCCGCACTTCACTTTGGATGATTGTCGATGAGCTTGCCGTATTTCACCACTAGGACTTTTGCCCCTTGTTCAAGGAAAAATCGCTCCAGCTACTTTATGTTGGATGGTTTATTTTTGTAAACAGTGATCTACAAGTCTAACCAAAGACTAGTAATTAACTTAAGGTCTGGAGCTTATTAGGCCAATCCAACCAGGGGCGGAGCTAGATGGGGGCCAGGATTGGGTAACGGTAAGGGTGGCCGTGGCCACCCCTGTGGCCCCCCTACCATTTTTTCCCTGTAATACAGACAGTGGCAGCAGCAATACTCTCAAATGGAATGTACTAACTTATTTAACATTTTAATTTTCTATATGTAAACCATTAGCTGACAACAAAAACACTTTGGTTAATTATGCCCATCAGTATACTAACATTAAAGATAAATACAGAATTCATTCTCTTTTAAGAACTAGATTTTGTCCTATATGGGTAATGAGAAATTGTCTCCGCAAGTCATCTAGGAATCTTCACTGAAATCAGAGATAAATAACTACTTTAATAATAAGTAATCCATTTAATGTATATACTAGTATATGTAAATATAAATTTTATGCAGAGTGATTATTAATAAAAGTAGGTGAGTAATGACAATGAATAAGATGTTCACCCCAGAACTCAAAACTGACGAATTCTGTCCACTACACCTTTGATTTAGACAGCATGGATGTTTAAATATATATATGTGTATATCTATGTGTTAGCAAAGGCTGCAGGAAAGTATAGTTTGTCTTGCTGTAGTAAATATGGATGTTGTTATTGTTCATTTTCCTTTTGGAACAGTTTAGATTGACCCTGAGGTTCTGGTGCCTATCCGCTTTTGGCCACCCCTCATTGTACATTGGTTATTGCATGGCCACCCTTATAAAAAATTTCTGGCTATGCCTCTGACTCCAACTAAATTAAATGTTTCCCTTTAAATTGGTCTTATAGTAGCTTTAGCAGTTTGCTTTCAGTTATTGTCCTGCTGGAAGGCAAACCTCCATCCAAGTCTTAAATCCCAGGCAGCCTGGCAGGTTTTACTCATTAGCTTCCCTCTATCAAGCCAATCCATCCTTACTCTGAATGGATACACAGCCATCCCTATAGCATAATGCTGCCAATACCATGTTTTATTTTGGAGATGGTGTTCTTGAGATGAAAGGTTGTAGGTTTTCACCAGACATAGCGTTTTTTCTTTTGGCTGAAAAGGGCAATTTTAGTCTCATCCAACCAGAGGACTTTCTCACCTACATTTGTGGAGTTGCCTTTATGGCAAACAGGACAGATATTTTATGTTCAGTTTATTTTTTTCTTGGATATGTTTTTTTCCTTATTTAAAAAAAAGAAAACTTAAAATATTTTTGCTCAGAGCTATAAGATGGTATAAATAATTATTTCAGGTTGTTATTGTACTAAATCAGTGAAAGCCCATAAAGTGGAAACTTTGGAAAGCAGTATGAGGTGATTAAAATGTATACACTGTACATAAATTCTGGTTTTAACCCTGTCTATAGTACAATGGACTCAAATGCAGTTTTTACGTATTGCCATTTGGTAGAGGAGATCGAATCTACTATTGATAATATCGATACCAATGCTGGTATTGATATTGAATGATGCTCAAGTAAAAATATCTATATGCTGATGAAGGTTCTCAGTCATCCAGGTCATAGTCATTCCGTAAAAATTCAAAAAAATATCCACTGGACTTGGTTTCCAAGATTTGAAGACGTTTCGCCACCTCTCCAGGAAGCTTTCAAAGCTTTGAATTGAGAAAGCTTCCTGGAGAGGTGGCGAAACGTCTTCA
>NW_015150532.1:412052-420790 GCF_000732505.1 Cyprinodon variegatus
GTCTCCTGTAATACCTAAAAACCTGTCTATGATTGTTAAGAGTCGGTCGTTAAGGCGGTATTGTTCACCGGCTGGAGATCTATATTTTTTTCTCTCCTGCATGCACTGACTGCAGCACTGACTGCAGCAGAATCACCAAATGTAAATCAATCAATCCATTTTCTCCCACTTAGTCCTTGTCAGGGTGACGGTAGGGTCAGTGCCTGTCTCCAGTAGTCTATGGGGGAGAGGCGGGGTACACCCAGGACAGGTCGCCTGTCTGTCGCAGGGCATTACAGAAACAGACAGGAAAAAAAAAAAAACTATACACACAGACACACCTAAGAACAATTTAGAGAATCCAATTAATATAACAGTCATGTTTTAGGACTGTGGAAGGAAGTCGGAGTACCCGGACAGAACCCACACATGAACGGGGACAACATGCAACTCCATGCAGTAAGAACCAGGGCCAGGAATTTATCCTAGAACCTTCTTGCTGCTACAGTGCTACCCACTGTTCCATGCTACCCACTGCTTATGTGAGCCCATTCAGAGAAAATAGGGTCAAATCAAATGATTATTTTACAGATATTTTTTATCAAAAACTTACAAAAATATCTCTTTAACCAGGAAAGTCACCCTGAAAACAAATTGGTCAATACAGCCAAAACATTGGTTGAATTTTACCAATCTAGTTGGTAGTTATGTGTCCAACCAATCTTTGGGTTAAAACAACCAATCTAATTTGGTAGTGTTTTTTTTCCTATCTATAGAGTTAAAAGGGCAAACCGATACAAAATGGTCACTTTGACCATTAATTATTATAAAAAAAAGCTAGAGTCAGGGCTTGAATCAACTTCCCTTTGGTTGCAGCACAAACTCCTGCATCCTACTCAGGACTAAAACTTCTTGGAAGTTAATACTAGTTAATACTAATGTTACACCCACGGTGCTAATCTTTTTGCTGGTCTCCTCAACACAGCATTTCAATTTTGCACAAGGAATCATCCACCTCCTATAATTCCTCCATTCGCAAAACTATCATCATAGCGATCACTCTCTATGTTTGCATCCCTGTCTCTGCCAATTTCTTTGTGACTGTCAATCACTGCCAAGGTCTGGGACTTGGTGAGCTGTCAATCTTCGGCAAGACTAAAATTCTACTCATCAAAGAAACTCTCCATTCAATTTAAATTATTACTTGGAAGTTATCCAACACATGCAGAAATTAGATAACGATAAAAGTTTTAATTAAAGGATGATGAATGTAATAGCTCCTGGAGGGCTAGGTTAATGACATTGGGAGGAACGAGAAGAGATAGTCAAAACAAAGGAGAAGACTGGCTTTCTGTAGTCATTTTCAGTTGGACAATGAGTCGTCCTGGAAGGTGACTGAGAAGGGGCTTCTAACAGAACTCAGGAGAATTTGTAAGCTGAGGTCTGATAGTGGGCAGGCAGATATCCGTGGAGACGGAGGAGGTGTCGGGACTGTTTAGGTGTGATTCCTTGAAGGACTGCGTTAAGGAGGTTTCTTGAAATAAGCTTAGGTTGGCAAAAAAAAAAAAACTGTCATATGTGGACGCACTGTATATACTTTATATATCCCATGCACCTTTTTCTTCCTTTGGCAACTTCCTCTTCTCTTTTAAACTATTTGAGCTGAGGTAACAAATACATTTCTCCACTGTGAGATCAATAAAGACAATAAATCAATCAATCACTCAGTCAAAAAGCCTATGAATGATCTTTAACCTGGAAGGCTTATATCAGGTGAACAGTGGTTGTTAAAATGCCCCTTAAATCTACAACAGCACAAAGGAAAAACTACAGATGGCCGTGATTTGAATATTAACCCTCAGATTGCACATTTCTAAGCATATATAGTGGTTCTCCTTTTCTGCAGATGTTTATGCCTTATGGCATTTGTTTTGTAACCAGGGCTCTTTTTTGGGTTGTTTAACAGAGGCTCTACATCTTGGCGAGATGCTGGTCAAATACGGATACATTTACCCTCTCAAAGAGCCCCGCTGCCTCGTGTTACGACCTGATGAGTCTCCCTACCGCTTCCAGGTCAGATTATCACCCCCCTGGTTGGGTGTTCGTGACAGCTGCATGAAAATAAAGGCCTTCCTTAAGCCTATGGTTGGCTAAACTGCCATTTTCACTCTAACAGTGTCTTATCTTGCTTTATCACACTCCCTCTCTCTATCAGCCCAGTTCCTAAAGTAATCCCTCTCCCATCTGTCACCATCTCCACGTTTATTGCTATCGTAAACAACTGTAACAATATATTTTTTTCCCAGACCCCTTATTTTTGGACAAGCACCCGCTGGCCTGCCACAGAACTAGACTATGGTAGGGAGATATTTGGAAGAGTGCTTAGTAAAATGTTTTTAAATAGATATGACGACCAAACATAAAGAAGACATTTGCAATAACCTTCACTTTGCTTTTCCACTCACAGCAATATATTTGGCTAAAAAGAACATAAGAAAACAAGGAGAGCTGATGGAATATGAAAAGGTAGGGACATTATGTTTGTGTGATGAATTATGTAAGAAAGAGTTTTCAGCAAAGGTCTTTTGTCATCACTTCTCTTCTGTTCCATTTTTTCTTTTTCCCCCTACTGCCTTTTTTAGGAGAGGTACAGTCTGTTGCACAAGCGGATCAACCACACCTGGGACTTTGTGGTGATGCAAGCCAGAGAGCAACTGAGGTACACTTACACGCATCCATGCTTCCATGCATGATTAAACATGCATATAAAACTTCCGCTGTGATTTCTGTTTATAGGGCATCCAAACAGAGGAGGAAAGCCGACCGAATCGTTCTAGAATGTCAGGAACAGGCATACTGGCTCATCAACAGACCTCCGGTACATTTAAAACATCACTATTCTATTCAATTCTATTCCACTCTATTCTGCACAATCAAATAAAAAAAAAAAATCATTATTGCCATTTTGGCTACCAAATAAAATTTGTCTAAAGCAACAAAGGTAACAGAAAATTTCTGCTTGGCACTTATGTAAGGTGTCCTCCCTTTTTTTAGATACAGGAATGGGTTGTAATTTGTAACTGTCATTGTTTTTAGGTTATTTATTTTTTTTTTTTATAAAACACCTACATTTAATTTATCTAATTTGGTACTATGTACTTTGTGTTTGTATTTTATAAACTCACCTTTATACAAATGAACACATACATTTTTTTGCTTTGGGTTTGTAAAATGCATTTTGTAAATGATTCTTTGCAGTAACCAACACATTTATTATATGAGATGTGTGGTAGAACTAACAGTTCTACCACACAAGTATAAAAAGATTACAACTGCACAGTCAGAAGTCCCACCCAGATTTTCTCCAACCTCCTGCATGAAATATTCAGACTATCTGCTTACAAAAGCAGAGACAGAGTCTGTGTGTTGGAGGGGGTGTCTAGACCATGATCCTCGTCATGGCCTAGACATCCCTCAATCCTCACACCACCATATAGGGAAGGGGACGCCATATAAGAAAAGAGGAGGAAAGACGTATTGGAGAGCAGTCGAGGTGTTTTGTGAAGTACTGAAGCTTGCAGCGGTGACTTCATGTTTTCTAGACCTTATGAATTAAGGACGAGGGCTCGGTGTAAAGGCAGAAACCGTGCAATAAAAGGTGGAGTTGGTGGAGTGGAAAACTTAAGGAAGTTTCTGTGCAGACTCCTAAACTCTGCGACACGCTTCTCTGCAGAAAAACGACATAGTCCTGCAACGCTTTTTGAATATATGTAATAATGCATGTTTTTTTTCATCATTTTCCTTTTTGTTCTTTTTTTTCCAGCCAGGGGTGCAGAACATGTTGGAAAGGGGTCTGGAGCGACCAAACAACTTCAGCGCCGGAGTCCCACTGGTCAGAGACTTATCTAACCTAATCCCACCTCGATCATCATAATGAGCTAGCCTTCCTTTTCTCTAACACTATCGCTACTTTCCTGTTTTCTTGCTACTTGGATTATGTCAAAGTAAGTGCTTGAAGATGAGACGGTTAATGTTTAGACCGTTAAATGTGCAGTTACAGACAAATTAGTCAGTGAGCACTCTTATATGCTGATGCTTTCTTACTGTTTGCAGAACTAGAACAGTGACTACTACAAAAGTGAGGTAAATAATGCATTGCTACAGTTAAAAGTGCAGCATAGGCTTTTTTCGTGGACTACATTTGTGCGTCTCTGCCTTCCCTATTAACAGATTGAAACATCCAGACGAGCTCTTGGAAGAAATCGAGTAAAGTCCTCTGTCTGCCTTGAAGGGTATGTGTCAGTTTGATGAAGATGCACACGCACATTTCCACATGTGCACTTATACACATAAAATCTAATGGAGCCGCTATTGCTTGGACCAAATTCCTCAAGCGTACACCCACTAAGCTTACTGCTCCCTCTGTAAGAGCAGCTAATGGACCCTTCCTGGGGCAAGTTGGAATTAGTGGCCATTAACTGCTACGTTCTGCTGCACTAATGCAATAAAACTGTGTGTGCATGTGTTATTGTGTGTGCGTGCATGCGTGCCTCTGCATCTGTGCAGTTTTGTCAAGTACAGCGAGCAGTACCTGAACCATGATCCCATAATGCAAGGCTGCCTTCCCAGTAACCCCTGGATCTCTGATGATATCGCACACTGGACGATGAACTCAGAAACGTAAGATGAGAAGTGATTCAAGCTCAGCCTACCACACTGCTGGAGTCAACACACAGCTGAACAATTTACTGTTGGTCAAAGATAAAGACATAAGTAAGATCAAATGTATTTTATTTGACCAAAAGAATGCTTTTGGTTAGATCAGGGGTCTGCAACCTTTCATGTTGAAAGAGTCATTTTGCCCATAATATAATTGCCATCATGGTTTTGTCAAACTGCTGCCTACCTTTGTGAAGCAGGAAAAAAGACTAATACAAAGTGAATCCAGTAGAACTTTTTATTACCTACCTGGAAAAAGGAACAACAGCTGAATAAACTTTTGGCTCTGAAAATGGTATTGGTGCCCTATTTGTTGATACTCTCTGATACTGATACCACTATTTTAGTGCTGGATCGGGGCCCAGCCTGATACTGGTAACCCTATCGGTGCAACACTACTTCTTAGACTGGTGTTTTTTTTATTATAGTACATTAGTTCATTTTTTCATTTGCCTATCATTTTTAGCCACTATTAAGAGCCATTATAGAGGGTCCAAAAAGCCACATGCAGCCCTTACAGGTTGCAGACCCCTGTGTTAGATAAACACATGACAGAGTAAAAGATGTTGAGATAGAGCTATTTCTATTCTGTTGACTGTTTATAGAATTACAGAACAAAAGTCTCCAAAATAACTCATAATACCAAACAGTAATCAGTAGCAAAGCTTTTAATGTCACTAAAACCGTCCAATGGTTTCCATAATCATAACAAGCTTTCTGCACAAATCATCTGGGTTCTTTTATACCGCTCTTCTGTCTTAAAGAGTTGGAAGGTTTCCATGCTATTGCTTCAGTCTATTATCACAGGACCAGTTTCTCGGTTAGCTGGATTCCTTCAAAACATTGCAAGAGATACTACTGAATTATATACATACTAAGTAACTAACTGAAATGATGCAGTGTTGTCATTTTACTCACTCATTGTCAGTGAGTTGGTGACTCCAAAAGAGTTAATTTCAACACTGTATATATTTTTCAAACTGAGATCGAGCTAAAATAGCATGTTTAAAAGTCTTAAACAGTTAACACTGGGACTGAGTTAGAAGAAAAAATGTAACAATTATACTCTGTATATTGTAACTCAGCATTTATCAGGGTTGAATTAAATCCTAGTGTGTATGAAGTCCCAAAGGTTAACAATATGTACTGGTGCTGTCCATTCATCCATTCATGGCAGCTAGCCACACTGTAGCTACATCACTGCGAGAAGCAGAGCTGACAAGCATAGGCTCTAAAAAACAACCATAGAGACAAACGGAGCTGGGGAACCTACAACCTCCCCAGATTAACATCAGGTTTTTTGAAGGAACGAGCTCAGGCATAGATGAATAAAGGCCAATTTATGCTTTTGAGGCATAGCCTCTGCAACCGTCAAATCTGTCTCTATTCTGCAACCGTCGTTGCGCACGTCAAAAAAATCCTGACTATGCGTCGGATGGTCGCAAACCCACGTAGCTCTCGTGCGGAAGTGCGCAGGCAAAAATCAGCTGTGCTTGGTCCTTCGTATGCCTTCCCAGCTGTATGTGTGGTCATCTTTCTCGATTCTGTACCGGGGCACTCCATTTTTAAAACCGAGGAACAACTACAATGGACAACTACAACGAAAGGTTAATCTGTCTTTTTGCCAACTCCATTAACAGAACCTTTTCTTCTTCGATGTCTAGCAACTCTAGATCCATCTCCGTGACCGTGATATCTTGCAGACGTGCCATTGTTGTTTTGGAAGATAAACACTCGCGCCGGCGAAGTTCTCGTGACCATCTGGGGAAGCTTTTTGCGAGTTCTTGAATAGGCTCCCCCTTGCGCTTTGGCTGGAAACTGCTGTGCATTCCTAGAAATTCCAGACTGAAAGTTCAGAAGCATAATAGGAAAACTGGTTCCCACCAGACCCAAGCAACATTTGATGTCTACGGTTGCAGAAGTATAAAGGCCATTTTATACCTCTGACGCACAGCCTCTGCAACTACCAAATCTGTCTCTGTGCAGAGGATCTGCAACTGTTGTTGCGCACCTCAAAAAAATATGACTTGGTCCTTCGTATGCCTTTCCGACTATCTGTGTTGTTGTCCTTCTCGATTTTGGTGCCGAGGCACGCCATTTTTTAAAACTGAGGAGTAATAACAACAGTGCATAACCACGACGAAAGGTTGATCGAGGAGGTTTGGAAGTACAACCACTTGTACGATGCCTCAGACATGTTGTTTTGGAAAATAAACACTCCTGCGCCGCCGAAGAAGTTCTCGTGAGCTCTCGAATAGGCTCCCCCTAGCGCTTTGGCGGGAAACTGCTGTGCTTCCCTAGAAATTCCAGACCGACGGTGCAGAAGCATGCCAGCAAAACTGGTTCGCGACCAGACCCAAGTGACATTTGATGTTTGAGGTTTCAGAAGTATAATCTGCCCTTAATCTGCGCTTTAGCTTAAGCAAGTGTCTACTTTCAACATACAACAGCAGCAACAGAAGTCTAACACACTAATTTAACTGTGTAGTGCTTTGAGATGGTGTAATGTTGTGAATCTATAATTATCAAGTGGCTTAGTGACTACAAATAGAAAGGTTATAAAAAGTGGTATTGGTTAAAAAAAGAGTTTTGAATGTTATCTGGAAAACGAATGACATAGTTGATCATGTGTTTGTTTGGCTCAGGGTGCCAGTTCCTACTCGTCTTCGCGTGGAGCGTTGGAGCTTCAGTTTCATGGAGCTTCTGTCCGACGCCATGGGGAGGCGGGAGTTCATGACGTACCTGGAGAAAGAGTTCAGTGGTGAGAATCACAGATGTTTGTACCACTGAGCTAAATGGAGGCAAAACAGTGCACTTTGAAACTTTGAAATAGATCCACTTAGCTGTTCCGTAAAAGTAAAAAAAAAAATTTATCTACTGGACTTGCCACCTCTCCAGGAAGCTTTCTCAATTGAGAAAGCTTCCTGGAGAGGTGGCGAAACGTCTTCAAATCTTGGAAACCAAGTCCAGTGGATTTTTTTTTTTTTTTACGTTTACGCAATGACTGAGAATCATCATCAGCATCCAGTTAGCTGTCATAAATTGTATTAAACAACTTGAATAAAAACTATGTAGTAGCTATTTTTTCTTACAGTTATTACAATAAAGTTATTCTATGTTCTTAATCTTAATCTGATTTTCCTCCTGGTAGCTTTTGCTATTCTCAAAACAGAAAACAAGTATTATATTATCGAACTATTAGCTGAGAGAGTTAAACAAAATGCTTGAATAAGGAACAAATGTGATGAAAGATGTCAGTGGCAGAAAAATACTGCAAAGAAAAGATGGGAAACTAGTCAAAAGGATTTGTTCATCCAAGCAGAAACTGTGAATGAAATATTGCCGGCAGCCATCATATTCCTCAGAGGCCCTTTTGCTATATAAAGTCTAATTTTTTCCCTGCGTCATTGTTTACGTACCTTAATGTGTGTGTGTGGGTGTGTGTGTGTGTGTGTGTCTTATCATTCTCAGCGGAGAACCTACATTTCTGGTTGGCATGTGAGGAAATAAGACATGGAGAAAATTCCAAGATCGTAGAAAAGGTGGAAGATGTTTACAAGTGAGTGTTCCAATACAAAAACCTGAATCCTGATAGTGTTGTTCACACATTTAAACTAATACATAGTTATGGGGAGATTAGTGTGACATATCAGCTCAAAGTAACATATTACTGGGGAATGGAAGGAAATTGACTATTGGCTCTGATAAAAAACGAACAAAAATCTGAAAAGTGAGGCATGCATTTGTACCCAGCCCAACCCTCCATAGATGTCATCTTTAGAAGGTTTGCATGTCATAATTCCTTATAAGTGCAAACCTACTTGGCAATAAATATGATACTGATTCTGATTAAAAACTGTTTATTCTACAAAGTGTTTAGGTTTTACTCTTCAGCAGACCTTTTTTCATCAATATGCACATCATATTCTAATGAATAAACTATGCAAATTATTGGGAGGATGATATGCAATAGCCTTGTGAGACCATCCTGATCTCGCGAGCTTTCAAGGTTTCACTCGCAGATCAGTCTGGAGACTCTC
>NW_015150532.1:420961-446234 GCF_000732505.1 Cyprinodon variegatus
CTGTCGTGCAAAGAGATTTTCTTAATCTGAAACAACTGAAACAATATTTGTGGTCATTGATGCTAAGGAGGCATGGATACGATGCCAGACAAACAAAAAAAATATATTAAGCAAGTTTACATATTTGGACCCTTTCGCTTGGACTTTTAGAAGTACTAAAAAAGATGGAAAAACTGCATTGAAAGGAGTGAGTTGATGTGATTTACACTTCTAATCAGGAGCCCCCCTGCACACCTCCCTGTTGGGACTTTCCAGGTAGATTTTACTGGGAAGAGACCCAGAACCCACTAAACTGCAGGGTGTCACTGGTAGAGGCATGTGTAGGTTCATCGCCTGTAACTGGTAACTCACTAATGGGTCTTAGCTAAGCGGAATACAATTAATGAAAGTTTGGATGGATTTTATTTTGGGGTATCAGAGTACAATTTTTCTCATATTAAAAAAAAAATAATAATAACTTTCCTTTGCCTTCCACCTCATATGCTACTTTGTTTTTACCATAAATCCCAATAAAGTACATCATTTTTCTTGTTTAAAGGGAAAAAAGTATATTTTTCTTTAATATCTAGAAATTTCCTGGCCCCTGGAGCGGCCCGCTGGGTCAACATTGACAGTAAGACGATGGATAAAACTTTAGAAGGAATCAAGCGGCCTCATCGCTTCGTTTTCGATGACGCACAGATGCACATCTACTTCCTCATGAAGAAGGTCCTTAAAGTTCTCTCTTCTCGTATCTCATTTGATTCCAAGGAAACTATCAGTGACGTATTTCATCTTTCCCATTCTTTAACAACTTGTAATTTGGTGTATTTAGGATTCTTACCCCAGGTATCTAAAATCCGATCTGTATAAAAACATGCTGGCCAAAGCTGTCGTCCCCCAGGAAACTAAGAAAAGGTAATATCTAATTTTTTTCTGTTTTTGAGTGAAAACATCAGTTTCTCAAAGTAACTTTCTCCCATCCTTCAGTGTGTTCCCCTTCATGAGACGCCAGAGACATTCCAGCCCCTCCCCGGCTCAGGCCGGCGCTCAGCCAGCGGAGGAGGACGGGCGAGCAGGTACCAACTCCGCAGGGGCGTCTTGACTTGCATCACTTCTATCCCCATCGTCTCCGTCGTTCACCACAGCAACCGACCACGGACTTCTTCTCCGCCGTTTTCTTTCTAATCATTCTGAATGTAGGAAGCGGAGCCCCTCTTTCACAGAAAGCTACTATTTAAGCATCAAACTTCCTGCAAGAAAACAGACATCTCATCTGCGCATGAGCAGCGAATGGCTGCTTTCACCGCCTCTGCATCATCCTAAACCCAAACATTGTGCTCATTTGCTTTAGAAATTGTCCATCTCAGATGTTCTGTTTTGCTCTAAGGTCATCAGATAAGGTGCAAAGCACGGTTAGGTATATATATATTTGCTTGCTCTGGTTAGGGCCTTTTTAAATTAGGAATCAGATCTAAACTTTACATCTTGACTCAGCTCGTATCTGACTTTGCTCTCTGATTCTTGTATATCTTTCTGCATGCTTTCATCTGAA
Organism: Cyprinodon variegatus; assembly: GCF_000732505.1. Classification (NCBI taxonomy): domain Eukaryota; kingdom Metazoa; phylum Chordata; class Actinopteri; order Cyprinodontiformes; family Cyprinodontidae; genus Cyprinodon; species Cyprinodon variegatus. The sequence continues at coordinate 422,496 of NW_015150532.1, forward strand.
ATAAAACGTCACAAAGCAGGCGGTGTTGTTAACCCTCAGGTTTGCATGCTTTTAATATCCATGTTTAATATTCATGTATTTTAGCTCCAGGTATTCCTCTCTTGCTTTGTAATGTTTTAGTTCCTTTAGGTTCCAGCATACCCATCTCCTTCCTAACCTCATGATGCTGGGAATCTGGTATGTTCTTACTTTTATGTATGTTTTTGAACAGATTAAAGTGGCAGCTGAATGGATAAAACTGGTTTTGAAAAGGTCCACAATTCTCTTCCTGATATTTTACATGGTTTCTAATTTGCCATGATGCCACAGACAATGCAATGTGTTTAAGGTCTTACCTGCATTTAGAGGCATTTCTCTATTTAACTGTAAGATGCATTCTAAGCCACAACAAAATAACCATGGTACAGTGTATATTATGGGACATCCTAAGGTCTCAGGAGAAAAACAACTCATTAGGTTTTAGGTGTCAGGAAATGACAGAACTCCTTTTTTACGTTCAGAGCTCTTGACCAACTGAATGGATATTTGAGTTTACCTCAGTCCGTTGCAGGTTAAAGCAGGTTGATCAAAATTGAACAGTTTATATACATTATGCTTTTATGACAAAAAATTATTTGAAGGTGCTTTCATGCATGTGGCTTTATAAAACTACTCAATTGGTCAAAATTTCATATATATATATATATATATATATATATATATATAGATATATAAAAAACACCTTCATTGTGTAGAGACCAGCTCTGACAATCTTTTTTTAATGAAACCTGAGGATGTCCTAAAATGTAGACCATGTACCATGAAGCTCCTATAATCTGGAATAATCTGCTAGCATGGCTCCCTCTACTGGCAACATGTAATTCAATTAAAAGGAGCTGTTCACTTTCAAAGACAGTTTTACGGTACAGCATCTATAAACGATAAATTAAAACGTTTTCGAAGGATGATTTTTTTGTTGTTGTTGCTTTTTTCAAAACTCCTGATTCTCTAACTCAAAGCAGAGAAGCTTTAAACTTGTTAACATGTGTTTTAGCCTTCTCATATGCCAGCTACAGAAAAGCTGTAAGAAGCTGCAGTGTGTGATCTGTAAGCCTTTCAGGCCCATCAAATATCCTAATGGAGGTAAGCTATAAATAGGGACCCAACTACTCACACAGTTATGTGCATATCAACCGGACTGCTGTCTACAATTCTGAGGATTATCATAATCTGCTTCCCCCTAGTCCCACTCCCTCTGTGGGCTGAAACTCAGTCTTTTCATCCCCACCAGACTAAAAAAAACAAAACAAAAACAAAACGAATCATTTCTTCTTTCACATCAGATTTATTTTCCCAAGGCATCACTCAGTTTCGACGAATAACTGAATAAAATAAAATCCTTTGAGGAACTCAAACAGTGGTAATTTTTGTTTTCCCTCAAAATATTTGAGCCTCGATGCAACAAAATCACAGCAGGAAACGAAAAAAGACAAAAACAGAAAATAGAGATTTTCAACAGAAAATCTAATACACAAAACTACACAATGGAACTAGATTATATGAGAAACACCCGAACTCCCATTTTATCATATATATAAAGTGCAATCACAAAAAGACTAAGGAAGAGGCACTGGGCAATAATCTTAGTATACATTCAATCAGCGCTGATTCATACACATATGGGTAATTTACATTAGACAGTGAAAACAAAGTGCTTCAGACTGAAAAAGAACATTTAAAATAATGAACAAACTCAGCTGTTTAACTAGCAGTTAGTGTTTTGATTAATAGAGCAACAGATTAAAAGATAACATTGGCTTCTCTTAGGCTTTATTAACCACATGTTTAACACAGATCCTATCTTGTCTTATATTTTTTTCTCCACTTGCAGACAATGAAAACAGTTAATGGTGTTTATATCCCTTCTGCAAAATTTCATAAAATGGATTGAGAAAAAAAAAAGAAAACAACCCCAGCTAGCCAATTCTCCTTTGTGTGCATATGGGTTGATGACATCACAGTAGGCTCAGGGCGCTAACTGCCTAGAGTTGATAAACAACTCAGAAAAAGACACTGAAAAAATGTGAACAAATTTTAGACTCTTGCTGGATTTAAAATGAACTTAAAATTGAAATAGTTGAAATACAAATAACTATCAGGTGCCTGATCGGATGTCACCAATAAAAGAAAAAAGTACAGCACAACAGGAAAAACAATCAAAACAATTAAACATGAATTTTTATAGGTAACAAAATACAGTAAAAAAAGTGTGAATGATAAATGAAAAATGTGCGTCAAGTAGCTTTAAAAGAAATCTGGAGACGAGTTTGTTGAAGATAGTTGGAACGAACGAGTCGAGGCAAGTTCAGGGCTGCACAATACATGGGGGATATGTCGTCATGGCAATACCGGCGTGTGCAAAGGAGCAATTGGAGCGCAGAGGTTGTTGGTTAACATAATCCAAGAGTAATAAAATTATATTTTCCATGTTAGTGAAATATTTAGCCAGTAGGCAGCGGATGGTTACACCATAACCAGATGACATCACCCAAAATGTTAAAGGTCGCACAGTGATGGAAGCCCAGGTGACAAAAGATAGTAGAGAAGAAAATAGGCACATATCTCAACTGACATTGTCATTAAATGTTAACCAACATTACCTCTAATAAAGGTTTTTCTATTATGCAGCCCTAGTTGTAGAATAGTAAAGAATTTGCCCGCAAGAATAGTCTTTTTAGGAAAGTGCAGAGAGAATTGGTCTTACCAAATTTAAAGACGCAGTAAATCTGAATCTTTCATGCATTTTCTTCATTTTTTTTTTCTTGACAGGTTAGAAGCTCCAGGCTGCTCTGATCTGCAGCCCTGAGACTGAGATGTGATTATCAGACTTGTGACGCTGTGTGAAGACACAAGTGGCTGTGATGAGCAGATTTAGGCAAAAAGCATTACTTTCCTTCTTCTAGGTGGACTGTTGAGATGTGGTCTGATGTTTTAATTTCAAGGAATACAATAGAATGCAGGAAATTATAGTACCTGGCAGTAAAGAATTATTCAAATTTCATCTGGAGTATTAAACTCTTCCAACATAACCCAGACCTACAAGGAAAAACAGACACATTACATCATTTATGAACAAAGCATCATATTAGTGTGGACTGAGTTTTGAAAAGCAATATCATTTATACAATGATGTCCTACGCTGATGAAAGCCATAAATACAGAAATAAAAATAAAACAAGAAAAAACATCTTTTTCTCTTTTAACTTAGATACAGAAATATTTTGATAAATCAGCAGGAAACTGGATTTGGATGATTTTATGACAGGTGAAAACAAACAAAAACAAAACCTTTTCTTAATGTGATCAGGGACTGCACTTTGCCTAAACCAGGGGTCTGCATGTGGCTCTTTGGACCCCCTACAATGGCTCTTAATTTATTGGCGAAAAGCATTAATTAATCAGAAATATATTTTTAGATTTAGATTTCTTGTCAATAGCTTGACATTTGTTTATTTATTTAGATAAAATAATATCCTTTAAAACTAAAACCAAAAAAACAATGCTTCCTCTTTAGCAAACTCATATTTTATCCTTATTTTAAGAGCAAAAAATGCAAATGAAATTGTTTAAAATGACACCACTTTCTAAAGGCAGATATCTATAGCAAACATAGTGGGTTTTGTTTTATGTTAAGGTCATTTTATATTTGTGGCTCTCATTTTATTTTGGGTATAATAGCTCTTTGAATTATAAAGGTTGCAGATCCCTGGCCTAAACTATCAGTAGTCTGTTTAAAATAAAGAAGCAATGGAAACGTAAACAAAAACAGTTATGTCTGCAGTTTGTTCATGCTGTGTAGGAATGACAAAGCAGGACTTTTAGACGAAACAGGAAGGATGAACAGATTACACCACAGTAGTTCTATTTTAACCCTTAGAATGCTGGATTTGGAAATGTGTGCACCATTTAAAGAATCTCTGACTTAAGGTAAAGCCCAGTCTCTGACTGTGACTTTACTAATTTCTATACCATTTCGCCTCACTTTGGTTTCACACAAAGGCTTTCAGATTAATTCACAGTGACATATTTCTGTTTCACGCTTTGTTTTTGCTCCGTTTGTTAGTAAACTTTGTGAAGTCAGGATTTCCCCGGCGGAAGAAAGTTAAAGATCAAGTGTGAAAAAAAAAATCGACCAAAAAATAAAATATATATATATATATTGGATGCCAGGAGGAATAAGAGACAAGTGATGCTTAGAATACAACATGAACTTTGGTGTTAGTGGTCTTGGCATAATATAGCCAGCAGATGGCGACGGTAAACAGCAGTCATGATGTTAGCTGGGAGCACTAGCATTTTCCCAGGCTCAAAAACAACAAACATTTACCAACGACATAGTTTTGGTGTTTTTTTTAAAAGCATGGTGTATGAAATGACTGCTTTTATTTTAAAATGTGAAATTTGTCATAATTTTGATTAAGAGACCTTTGAGATGAAGAATCAGCTAAATAATCTGATCAGTAAATCTGTAAAAGAAAAGTGAATCTTTTGGTGTTTGCTGTATCGACAGATGCTGGCTTATTCAAAGCTTTAGTTCGCCATAGACTCTGATCTAATGATGCGGCCACCACAATGCTCCTAAATCTAATACTTTTGTGTTTTACCAAAATGAAGTGTATTATAAAACTAAAGGAGAAATTTTTAAAATTTTGTAATTTAATAATAGTTACCAGTGTAATGATCTATGTCCTAACCTCCCTTTGCTTCCTAACTTACAGTGCTGCAGAGTAATTTTATATTGAAAGCTCTCAATATAAATTTATTAATGTTGGTTATACTTATGGGAAAACTAATGTTACCAAGGTGATCAAGCAAGCATTTCAAACATCCACCTCTTTAAATGGAAAAACTCTTTCTTAACATTTAACACCTATGTTAAGCTCTTAATCCTGCCTTGTAGTACACACCTGTATTTGTCAGCTACCTGTATGTCCCAATGCTACAAGCAGAACACACAGATCTATGTTAAAGAAACGGAAACAAGCAAAAACTAATTCAAAGTAGAAACGACCAGCAACTTTGAGCTTAAACCTAAAATATCCACATGTTCCCAGTGAATGCACAGAGATGCTAACAGGCGGTGCAGAAAACAATGATTTCTATTTGAAATTTGTTACTGAGGAAGATTCAAGGTTGTCTTTTTTAGCACCAGTAAGATGCTAAAAACATTTTCTGAGGAAGCATTTCAAGAGGCTGTTTGAAAAGTGCTGCAAACTGTTAAATCAGACTGTTTAATTGTCAAAGGAGAAGCTTTTAGAGCATCCTAACAGGTTAGTTTAACATATGACCGACGGGCTGCAAGCAGGATTTCTATCCAGTGGGTTGTTGCCATGGTTTCCATGTGTGATTTTAAAGGATTTCTTACTTTTTCTGTTTTGGTCCTTTTGAGACCCAATATTATAAGGAAAGAGGAGCCTCCGTCTCCTATATGACATCTGGAAATATTAGCAGCATTTGGGATATTTTCTGAGGTTTCTGGGTTTTAAATTATCAGAATTATAGAATGCTGCAGATATAATAGACTAATTGTGCTGATATTTAAGTCGATCCAAAAGAGCACTTTTGTTATAAGATAGTAAATCCAAATTCTTAGCAGTATTTGGTAAATATAGCTCTTAAGCAGTAAGTGGAATCATCTATACTAGCAGATCAAAGTTTCAAATAATCTCAGTGTATTTATTCTTTAAAAGGCTGCACCTGATTGGTTGGGTTGAGAGGAACATACAGGAGCAGATCTTTTTAAACTCTAACAGCACTGTTCCATTTGATGAGCATTTAAGTATGAAATATAAGTGGACCTTTGAGAATACAATTATCTAGCTGTATTAAGAAAATGCCTCATTCAGGTCATTATTAACTACAGAGACTCTAAAACCAGATCTTTGCCAAAAGGGCCGTAGCTATCTGCTGCTCAAATGTTTCCCAGGTTTGAAAATCAAATCACCAGCCTGTCCTTCTCCTCCTCCTCCTTCTGCTGCTATGTGACGGTATAAAGTTCATCTTTGCTGCTCTCACAGAGCGTGTATCCACAAACCCGAGGTCTCCAGCTCCACCTCCAGCTGAAGCCCTGGCTCCAGCCCAGAGCCTTCCTGTCCTTCTCCTTTGGTGGCAGCAGGAACACCACGCAGCTGGCCACCAGGATGTGCCACAGCGAGTGCGTGTAGTAGTAGTTGCTCTCAGTCTCTGCAAAGATGTACAGGCACACGCCGATGAGAGCACAGAGTGCACCGGGGATCAGGTAAAAGACCCAGCGCTGCCATGAGGGCGGGTAGCAGTGTTTCCGGCGGACCCCCCGGTACACCTGCACATAAAAAAAAAGAAATAATAATTTTGAAAGCTGTTACGTAAAAAGCAGGACTTTTATCATTACTGCTTGCTTTGACATCAGCTATTTCCAAACAAATGTTTACCCAGGAAGTGACCATGAAAAGTATGGCGCAAAGGATGGGGCCCAGCAGGTTCCACAAGCCCTTCCGGTCCAGTTGCATCGACATGGCAATCAGCAAGGCTCCGAGTAAAAACAGGGTCTACACAAATAGAACGAAGGAAGGAAGGAAGGACCAGGTGAGGACGCTGAAGCTGTCATTACAGAATACAGTCGGGTTGACTAGCGGCCTCTCACATATTTAGCTACGTCTCCCAGGCGAGCCATGCAGAGGATGGTGACCCAGATGGAGCAGATCGACCCGAGGAAGTCGCAGTACTGCAGGGCATCATAGTCCATGATGCACAGAACCGCCACACCGGGCTGGTCACAGGCGTGGTAGAACTACAGGAAGAGACGGGAATAATGAGGATTTATAGAAAACTTCCCAATCTTTCATCAGCTGAAAAAAAAAAAAAACGGCTTCGCATTCTGTATGTTCATCTATGTTCTGCCTCTTTTATTTTGATGCCCCTAAATACAGATTCTTACTAGAAAAGTGATACATTAACCCATCAATGGTACATGGCAGAGGCAGCATCATGCTGTGGGAGGGCTTTTCTTCAGCAGGCACATGGAAACACGTCAGAACTTCACTACATTCCCATTCCAGAGCAACAACTCTAAGCAAATAGATTGAAAATGGACTAGTTAAAGTCTAGACCTAATTTTCCAATTCAAAATCTGTCAGAAGATCTGCAAACTATAATCTACTATTGTTAATCCAAGCAGAGCCCTGAAATTTTTAGGAAGAAAGCTTAAGCAATAAAACTCAAACTCAAGCAGACGAGAAGCTAACCTTATAGGAGTGATGCTTCTACAGTTTCATTCAAGGTGAACAAGTATATTTTAGATTTTTTTCAGTAAAAAACAATATTTAAAACTTCACAAAACATTCCATTTGTGTGTTAATGATATAACTCTGACAGATCTATACCATATTTCTGCCCAGATGGTTTCACAGCACGTTTCCAGTTATAGGAACTTTAACCACAGCCACAAGTAATTTGTTCTTTACCGTGGAGAAGAACATGGTGAAGATGTAGACCGAGGCCTCAGTGATGTAGGCGCGTCTGATGGCAACCACGACGGCGGGCAGGAAGAACAGATTGCTGAGTGTGAGCAACATGGTTGCTGTCAGCTGGCGGCTGTATGACTGGGCCGTGGAGCCGTCGGTGCAGCCCCAACCTTTCCAACCTGCAGAGGTCAAAAAGAACATTGATCAAGATTACAGCGCAGGCTGTTACATTAGTAGGTTATTCAGTCTGATTTTATGTTCCTTTATTAAAACACATTATTCAGTGTCTAGTGCAGATCTGAAGACCTTATTCTGTGTTTTCAGGACAAAACATTTGCCTCAATTAATAAAACTACAGTAGAAAATTTAGTGTTTTTCAGTATTTCAATAACTAAGCAAGACTTTCAAAGGAGGGGTGAGATAAGAGCAGCAAGCCGTTCAGTAATTGTAAAAAAAAACTTATTGTCAATTATTTTAATGTTTGATATGGATTACAAAAATAAAATCCTATTTATGATGTGGTAATCTTAAAACCTAAGAAAAACTGGATTAAGACATTTTATTACCAATTAAGGCCTTAGTTTTTTATTGAAGAATTCAAAGCCTTTTAAGACTTTTTAAGGATCCATGGGAACCCAGTTGGAAGTACTGTGAGCAAAGTTAATTTAGCTTTTAAATAACCGTTTTGGTGGAGTGACCATAGCGCTAAATATTCTTTGTACATGGAACAAAATAAATTCTCCTTTCATGAAAGCCTAGTTTACAGATACCCCATTTACACTACCCTTGAAAAACCGATCCATGCCAAGACCGGTCCGAGCTGGGATCAGTTAACCAGGCCGAGCTCGGTTCTGACGACCCTTTACACATCACGCTATCTCGGTTCCTCGACTCCTAGTGACAATCTGCGGTATTACTGCCAGTATTGAAGGAGGAAATCAAGCAGCTGGTGGCAGTAATGCACCAAAAGTTGTTTGCCAACCGCCATAAAACACAACAAGAAGAAGATGAAGAAGGAGGGAATCAAGCAAATCAAAATGGCGGCGCCCGTCACATTCAGAAAGTTATGCTTGATTATTATTGCTGTACTTCTGTGTTATGATTTAAAATGCCATTATTTAAAATGTTGCGTGGAGAAGATTTCGATTGTTTTTTATAATTTAAGAAGAAGCCGTTCTTCTGTTTCTGGAGGGGCATTACCGCCAACTACTGGAATGGAGTGTGAATCGGGATGTGCAGCCAGACGGAGATGACGCGTTCTGCTCATGCGCTCTTGTTATCAGAGAACCGAGCCAGGGAAAAACCGAGCCGAGCCCACCTCTGGAACTGGTCTGCAGTTCGGTTCAGTTTGCTTTCCATTTACACACGATAAGTTATCTCAGTTACTGAGCTCGGACCGGTCTCGGCACGGTTTTTCAAGGGTAATGTAAATGGGGTAATATATATGATATAAACAAGTTTTACCCCCTTCATATCATATATATATAAAATCAGCTTCTCTGATTGGTTGTTGCTGCACGTCGAGCAGCAAAAGTTAAAATTTTCCAACTCGTGGAAACATGTGGAGCACCTCAGATGCTGAAATGCTCAACAGGTGCTGCTTCAGCTACTCAGCAGGACCTTTTGATGCGCTTCAACCCTATACCTTGCATGTAAAGCAGCTGTTTGTGCTGCTTAAATCGTGTTCAATGTGAACGTAGCATAAGTGTTTTAGTTGGTAAAAATGGTTGCATATTTGCACAGAAAGCTGAGCCCGGTGGAGCAGAGCCGCACACAGTGTAAATTGGGGAGTAATGTACTAAACGTTGTGTTATCAGATAGTTGGAGGAAGCTGGGGACAATGGAGAACCTGCTAGTGTTCTCTTTTAACATATGAATAGAACCATGTGAAGTTAAAAAGATAGATAAAAGTGTGTGTGTGTGTGTGTGTGGGGAGGGGTTACCTGCGCTGCAGACACAGGCAGCATACAAGTAGGTGTAGGATCTCAGCAGCCTACATTCACCATACGGCCCACAATCCTCCACACAGGCACTGACAGACACTTCTGGCACCACAGACACCACAAACGAGTTCCCACAGTCACTGCTGCAGAAAGAGCAAGAAGATGAGTCCTACAAAAAGACTCAAATAATGCAGTGCACATATAAAGCAGTCAATGATGGATGCAGTGTTTAGAGGTGCTCTACCTGTTGCATACGAGCTGCAGGGTGAGGTACCATGTTGTGGACTGAGGGAAAGGCAGCCTGACTGCAGCTTTAGGGTCACTGACGTTGATGCTAACACCATATCCTCCAAACAAAGCTGTGGAGAATCAACAGTATACGTTACATTGGAGATTGGTCAGGATATTCTGTATATCTGAAAATGCCAATAATTAAAGATGGAAGTTGATTTGATATGCAACCGATTGTAAAAATCATAAACATACTTAAAAAGGATTGAATATTATAACAGCCCAAATGAACTGTCCTTTAGGGCGTCATTTCAAGTTAAATGGTGAAATTAGCATTTTGAAAGCAGCCGTCGTATTCTCAGGATAAGTAACATGGGTGTTTTTGATAGTTTGGCTTTCAGGTAGAAAAAAAAAAAGCACCAAACTGCATTTCTGTAACAGACAAACCAAAAGTACGTCTTTGTTTTTATGCTTGTTAGTGGGTTACTGTGTGTCGCCAGTTTCTAAAGCCTGAAACATCAACAGAAATCACCTATTATTATTTTGGGCCATTTTTTAAACAGAGAGATAAATAAATCCTAATGGGACTGACATCAGGGAAATATGCCTTATCAAAATAATATATTTTATAGTAAATATTAAGATGACCACATGACTTTAAATTAATAAAATTTGAAAGGAATTTAGGATCCATCCATTTTTAGTAAAACTGTGTTGCTTTAAACAAAATGCTCAGTTTGGGAAAACTCCTGCAGTGTAGAGGAAGATTATCTCAGATTACTGGAGCATAAATACTGAAGCCTGTTTCTGATGGTTTTGTTCTGATATGGGATTGAAGTTTAATTCAAATGATCTTAAAGGTCTTAATGGTTTAGAACATTGAAGAGGATCAGTGGTATAATTAATGTTCTGATTACTAAACTGCTTGTGAGCCATAAATAAAAGTTTAAAATCTACGATCACCTCAGAATTGGAATAATATATATTTTTCAGATCTCTGATGAGATATCATCTGTAAATATTTATATTTTTGTGATAATAAGCTGTCTTTATGATACGTTTTTATTAAGATTCAGATAAGGGTCCAGGACCACCCCAAGATGTCTGCCTTCATCAGAGCCTTTGCACACCGGTGGAGTTAAATTTGGTACCGACTTGCAATCTGTGTTTGAGACTAAAGCCCTGATCAGCAAGCTGCAGTAAAATCTTATGTTAATAAATCCAAAGTTGTTTTATTTGAAGGTTATTTCTTTAAAAAGAAGCTTTGAATCTTCTTCTGAATAAAAGCAAAAATATTTCTGCATTTCACCAAATTGACAGTTGGACTTTTTTTGTGTGTTTAAACTGGAATCTTCCATCATCTTTTATCTTTTCCCTTTTTTTGGATTCACAGAAGCTGAAGGATTCACTTTACTTTCCAAATGAATCAATTGATAATAAAACAACCATAAAAAAAGCAAAAGAACCAAAGTGCTGCACAAAAGCAGAACCAAAAACACCAATAAATGTGTTAGAAATATTTTATTTATCTTACTTTGTTTGTGTTTCATGGGTTGTGTTCTAATGAACTATTATGATGTATAATGTGTGATTCATCTTTTATTAACTCTTGCTTAAGATTGTTCCAGATAAAGGTCATGCAACGGACGGGATGTGGAGGAGGCCTGAACAGCCTCTATCACATGTGTCTTTGTGTTCTTGGAACAATTCAATTGTAAAACAACCACATGCTTTGTTTTAACATATGTGCTGAGGTTTAAAGTGAGATCCTTTTGTTTCCCTTTCCCTTAGTTAAAACTCAGCTGGTGTAATTAGGGACATCCCCTTTTCTTCAATAAACTGCGAGGAGAAAGCTAAAGACACAGAGTGGGGTGGAGATTGTAAACTCCGCAGTCTCTTCCTACTCTCCTCGCGAGTAACTAAAATAATTGTCTCTGTGCCTTCTTTCTTTCCCCGTATCTATGTATGATGTTTTAGGTGCTTAGACCTGACAAAATGCATTAAAAATATAGAACAAAATAGGTAAAAAGAGTATATAACATAAAGAGATAATATAAAATGAAACAACATTAACATCATCTTGAGTATTAAACACTAGAGAGAAAAGATGAAACTTTAAAAGAAATGAAAAAGGTCAAACTGGAAGCCTGCCTGACATGCAGGGGTTAAATGATTCCAGAGTTTGGGATTGGCTGCAGACTGAAGGACTAATTTACAAAGAACCACAGACAGAATGGATGATTGCATCAATTCACTCAAAGCAGCATTATGTTAACTGTTTTATTTCATTTTGCATGTTACTCTAACTGTACCTGTACGGCAAGGTTCAGAGTGGTTGAGTTCGAGGACAGGAGCCCAGGGAGAAAAACAGCCAACGATGCTGTTATTCCCCAACGTTGCATTTGTCTGAAAAAAAAGAAAAAAAAAAGATTAAAAACCCATCTAAGTGGTGTGTCTATACAGACTAACTGCAAACACAAAGGTCAGCGACTCAGCGTTACTCACAGAGTTGAGCGTGAGCTGCAGGTTGAGTGTGCCCCCCGTGGCCTGTGCGGGCAGAGGGTACGTGAGCAGCGCCGGGTACGCGTCCGTGATGCTGATGTTCGACCCGTTGACGGGGGTGAAACGGAGAGACAGAACGTCCAGCTCCTCGTAGAGCACAGGGACGCTCCACACGCAGCCGGACGCGGGCAGCTCCGGTGGAAGCGCTGATGATGCGTTGGAGGCGCCTGAGCTGTTGCCTGTTGACGTCACGTTGGAGACGCTGCTCCTACCGAGGAGCTTTGTGAGGTCATCGTCTGCTTTAAGGCCTACGCTGGCAGGCTTACATCCCACTGAAGGAGACAAAAATAAATACAATATCATCCAAGAGAAAAACTGTTTAACTGTAAAGTTAGCCGCTTCTTTTTGTTGATCTATCAGCATAAAAATTTAGTTAAATACGCTGAAATTCATCGTAATGTGGAAAAGATCTGCTATTTTTTTATGGTGATGTATTATGTGTGAAATCTTTGTTCACCTGTGTAGTTGGACACAATCTTAAAGGTTATGGTTTGGTTGATTTGGCTGCTCTCCACCACAATGCGTAACCAGGTGTCCCACGGAGGGTTGGAGAGGGAGGCGGAGCAGCGGCTCCCTGAGCAGTTCACCGCCGTCTGGCTGTGCCGCATCGATGCAGAGCCCAGTCTGAGGAGCAGCTGGCAGCTGCTGCTCTCCTCCGCCTCCCCTGACGAGCACTCGGCCACAGAAACCGAAAGAGACGAGGTAAACTCCGGCACGAACATCCTAAGAGACAAAGCCATCAATCTAGAGCGCTTACAATCATTATAAGAGGAAGGAAATGTACGGAAACATTGTTCCACATGTTACTTAAGGCGTGCAGGTCTGTCAGGTGCTGCGGTCTGTGTCAGGAAGGTTCCCTGCTGTAACACCGGCGTGTCCACGGCTCTCCTGACCGACAGCAGTGGCTGGAAGTAATAAGAGCAGGATGGGAAACCCTGAAAAAAAACACAAAAAAACTGAATCCATATTTTTTCTCTCAAGTGGTTTCAAAATAGATAAAATCAAACAAGTATGGAGGACATGGCTGAATAAGCTCATTTAGGGAGACATTTTAAAAGCAGACCGTTTCTAATCGATATATTGCTAAACAAACCTGTCTGACAACTAAAAGCATAAGAATGTGGTTCAGCGGAAAGCCAAGCAGAACGATCAGTCTACCTGCCGTTCCAGTTCAGCAGGTTGGGGTTGGAAACAGGAATTTTACAGAAACACAACCTCACTGTGACTGCAGGCAGGTTTATATGGCACCTTTTCACTTTTGTCACTGCACTTCACATCAATAACCCCCCCCCGGGCGTTTTATAGTGACCACTCAGACTAATCTTACAGCCTGACTTTGATGTGCAGATCCACACTAGGGCTGCAACTAACGATTATTTTGCAAATCAATTAATCTATAGAATATTTTTCTGAGTCATCAATTATCGTAATCGGCATCATAAATCAGACAAAGTGAAAATCCTATAAATTCCCAACCCTAGCAGTAGTGCCTTTAAAGGTATAGTGGAGGATTTTACGGGACTTTTTGAAAAGACCCGCCCTTTCCACTTAAAAAAAAAACAAAAAAAAGAGCCCATTTCTTCTTGTCCACGCTCTGTTTAAAAATTGCTGTTTGCATCACTCATTCAAGTTTACTTTCCAAAAAAAAAATTCACAATTCTTCCACTATGTCTGTCTCACCACCAGAAAGTGAAAAAGGGGACGAGCACGTAGGACGGCCTTATGCAAACATATCACCAGGATGATTGACAATTAAGAGGACAACTTATTTTGATGATCCATCCGGAAAAACAACATCCTCCACTATACCTTCAATTTGAGGAAAAAATGAGTGACTGGAGCTGCAGTTGGATCGCAGCAGCCTGATGGGATCATTTAGAGCCAAATGTCATCAGAAAACTATGTGTAGATGAATGAATTGGAATGAAAGATTAATGCAGCTCAGTAAACAAAACTAAGAACCGAAAGACAAAAAAATCAGGAGAAGAAAGGTGAGACTTTGATGACATGTTTTAACACAAACACGGCATAGCTCACTAATATTAATTTTTTTTGTGAAAATGGTGTTTGGCGAAGTAGGAGCTTTACACACCACAGGAGCATTGTTATTGATTTTTTTCCCCACAAATGTTCATTCCTCACTATAGTTGTTTTCCAGCTGTGAGCTTGTCCCAGAATGCCTGGTAGACTGTTGTTCCATAGCACAGTCTAAGGAAATCTGTCCAGCTAGTGTTACACAGCTATTGTGATGTTTCATCACACCCATATGCTTTACACTGGACCACAAAGGTTTCCACAGAAAGCAGTTAACTCCCTGGATATGGTACCAGTCTGTTTGTCCAACAAACATCTCAGGCATCATTTCTCCAGTTTTTCTATACCTCAATGGATAGAATAGTATGGAGCCCCTAAAGGGACAATGAGGAAAACAATAAACTTTTGCGAGATCCCGCAAAACTTTTGCGAGATCTTGCAAAAAATGAACTTTTGCGAGATCCCGCAATACTTTTGCGAGATCCTGCAAAAGTATTGCGAGATCTTGCAAAGTATTGCGAGATCCTGCAAAAGTATTGCGAGATCCTGCAAAAGTATTGCGGGATCTTGCAAAAGTATTGCGGGATCTCGCAAAAGTATTGCGAGATTTTGCAAAAGTGTTGCGAGACATCGCAAAAAATAAACTTTTGCGAGATCCCGCAATACTTTTGCGCAAAAGTATTGCGGGATCTCGCAATCTCTTCTAGGGATGATTTTGTGTTTGTGTCCAAGGTCCCACCATGTGGGCAAATTACTGTCCTCGCTTTTATTTAGGTTTTTATTTTATATTTTACATATTTCTTTGCTTTAAAAATAAATAAATAAAACTACAATGATTTACAAGGCCAAACACATCTGGATTTCAGAAGGTTTTTGTGTAAAAATAAACCTATGACAAAGAATCTGCTATTCTGCTTTATTCTTTATAAGTAGAGATAGAGGATGCAGTTTCTTTTAAGGTTGATAATATATTTAATTATTAGCCGGCTAATGTACAGTTTTACTTCTGATTATAAGCTCTAAAAAAACAAAATGGTTTGCAACTCATCCCCAATATGTGCACTTAGTTTTTGGGCCAATTTCTAAAGCAGATATTATTTATTGTTTTTATACATTTTAAAAACCAAACAAAAAAAGAACAATGTATGGTAAACGTAAACGGATGAAGCAGGAATGCATGCGCCTCATGTTATCTAAAGTCTTACAGCCATGCTGTAACACTTACAGCATGGCTCCTGAATGCATGTGGGTATAGGCCAATGCAAGAAAAAATAAATAAATAAAAAATAAAAAATATCAGCCGACCCATCCATAGTTCAACTTTTAATTATAATCTTCTAAACAAATAAAATGGTTTGTAAGAAATGTGGCTTGGAGCTGCAAATGACAGAAATAAAATCAAAAGCCAGTTTCTGAAAGTAATCTATGTTATTTGTCCTTTTTTTAAACATCAAATTTAATTAAAAGATAAACAAATGAAAAAAAAAAAATTAGATTAGATTACTTAAACCAGTCCTACAAAAAACAAGCATGCATTCAATCCCATCTGAGGTTAGAGTTTCAACAATAGTGGGTTCTGCAGTTCTGCATCTGTCACTTATTCACCACCCCAAATAAACCTTCCTTAAAAACAAAAACTTTCATCAAGCACAGATCTAACAGATATAAAAACAAAGATGATAAAATAAAATCTCTGAACAAACCTTCTGCTCTATGCGGCCATCATCCTCTGGTAAATGAGCAGCAACGAACCAATTCCCTGGAGCCGGGTGGGAGAGGTTAAACGTGGTGGAGCTCTGGGAGGTCACCGGTAGTGTGAGAGAAAAAGAGGGGCCCCAAAGTGTTGCATTTGGAAACACAGTCTGTGTTGGGTTTATGACAGGAGGGGCTCCCCATCGGATATGGCTGCAAGGAAGGTTGAATCTTGTTATAATAAAATCAGACACAGATAGCTACTGTTTTATAGGAGAGTTTTGTGTCCTACATGCTGATGTTGTGCTGTCCGCAGTGGAAACTGTGGCCCTTTTTCACAGAGAAGAGCCAGCGAGCGACGGCGGTGTCCTCCGGTATGTGGAACCTCTGCAGTCTGACGTTGGCATACCAGCTGTACTTTGACAACTTCTGAGCAGGTTTGGAGGACAGCTCAGATACAAAGGTCAGCTGGCCATCTGCAGGGAGAAAAGGGAAAAGGATTTATGTATTCCCACATATCTATTTATGTTGGAAAAGCATCAGGTTAGTGACAATTATTTAACAAAAAAAGTGTATCCAAAAGCCCAAAACATCCTTGACATTGAAAACTAGACTGAAAATGGCTTTTTAGAGGAGGAGAAAATAACTTTGATGACAATAAAACATCCAATAAACATTTCAACTGTGTCTGCAGCAGGATTATTGCAACAAAAGGGGGTCATTTAACTTAAAATTTGTTTTTATTTGTTCTTGTTGTATTTTCTTTATATTTCCTGAAATTATCAAAGAGCAGCTTGTTATTCTGTTTGAAGGTTTTCATTTCTAATGCAGGGTAAAGAGGTACACTTTCCAGCTATACGGAAACTCAAAAGTTGCAAACAATTGCCAAATACTACCAATGACAGGCCTATGAAGAGAACTATTTTTTCCTTATTCCCTAAAAGCATCACATCTCATTCTAGAGCAGAGGTCACGGATTAGCGGACCAGGGTCCGGATCTGGACCTACCTGCTGGACCCAACCTGATTTAAAACATTTATAAATATCTGCATATAGTCTGACGAGCAGTGTCTAACTTTACTTGTGCCGCTTCTCCTGTTAATATGGTAAAGCCCTCCAGAGTGTCCAGGACCAGGCTACACATGATTCAAATGAGCTGCTGTCAGTCTTGGTTGCTGCTGTTGCTACTTTTAAACACAGCAGGCAGACCTGTGGCAAGCCGGGCGGTGGGAAAGGAGAAGAAGATAAGAAAAAGGGAGAGGAGAAAGTGTGGACTGCTGGAAGAACTAAAGTGAAATAGTGACAGAAAAGTGAAATGATGTGCTGCTAAATGACCCTGCACATTTAGAGGATGTTTGGCTCAACTTGCTGCTATGAAGCAAGATTCTCCATCATGAACAGAATCAAAAATAAAAATGGATCCAGGCTCAAAATGTGCACATTGATTGATATGTGCTTGAGAATGGCTTAGTCTCCATTCAAACCCAGGTTTAAAGCCTTACAGGGCAGCACGAAGCCCACTGGTCTCATTAAGTCATTAAAAAAAACAAATGGTCAGTTCAGGTTATTTATAAAATATGTGAATCAGGAAATTGTCTATATACCAAACTGAATTGATTGTTGTTCTCTACTTTAGATTTTAAAATGGAACATGTTTTCTATTTTTTTATTTATTTAAAAAGTCAATGTATAACATGGATGCATAAACACCTCATTTTATGTCAGTGTTTAACTCTGTTTAAAGTAAAAGATTATAGTTAAAATGTCTCCGGACCTTTACTGGTTGATGATTTTCTTTATCCGGACCCAGCTGGTTTTTAGTTGGTGACCCCTGCTCTACAGTATGTATAAGATATCCATCTCTTGAGTTAAATAAAGGTAATTAAAAGAAGGAAGCATTAATGGACATGTGCTTTGAAGAATATGAACCTAGAACTCCTACAGAATATGTTACATTTATAACGATCAACCTGTAACGTGTCGGTTTTCTCTTATTCTGGTTAAAGCTTCTATTGTAATGGTAAAAACTGGAATTATAAAATCGGATTTTAAATAAAACTGACAATAAGTATCGAACTGAACATTTCTTCTGCACACTTTTGGTGCCGAGACCCGCTGCTCTAAAGCAACTAAAGTCATTGAAGATGGTTTTTCCTTCTCACAGAAAAGTTGTTTAATGCAACAAAAAGAATGATAGTCTCTCGCAGTCAACTAAAACCTTCACACTTATATTTATTTACCTCTCTAACCTACTGTCACTAAGGACAAAATATTATTTGATGAACCTTACATTTTAGATAATCTAATTTAGCTGTTTTTATATGTTACGTTATGTTTCTTTGTCGCCACCGTGACTTCAAACCAAATATACAATCGTTAGCGGTCATGCTAATATCTGTCTTATTCTTCTTCTACTGATAAATAATGTTACCGTCTCCAAATGTCCAGGCTGGCAGTGCGACAAAAAGCAACCAACGCAGAAAAGAGGCCTCCATAATTTCTCCCCGATACTCCGACTAGTTACATCTTCCCGAGTCCACCTGTGCTGCCATACATTCTTTTACCTAATAAAAAAAAAAAAAAAGAAACAGTTTACCTGTTTAGCACTTCCGGGTTTCGGTGCGAATACGTGCTACGTCACCAGAGCGCCGGCAGAGGGCGTTTGAGGACTGTAGGAAATGTTAAAGCGGCTAACTAAGAAGTAACTGATAATTAACACTGATATATATTTTAAAATTCGGATGTTTTTGTGGAGAGAAAAGTAGTCTATTTTAAAACAAAGCATCGATTCATACGTTAAAAATGTGACTAAGAAGTTTTCTATAAAGAAAACGATTCTTAAAGTAATGACAAATAATATATAAATGACAAAGAATATATAAATGGACAAAGAGACAGTGTTGACTACAGAAAATAGTATCAACACACAAACATGGCAACCACATTTGTGAGGCTCATCTTTATAATTTATTAAAACCTGAAGTTACAATTATGTCTCTCAAAATACTTATTCTTAACTAATCATAACAGATTAGCATTCAGAATTATAAAAATCGATCTTAAGCTATATCTGGCCCAAGACTGCTCCAATTAAACATTTTTTTTATTTCTAATTAAAAGTCTGGGCTGTCGAACCCATAAATAATCATGTTGTGTTCCATGTTTACATGTATATCAAATATTGAGATTTTTTTTTTTGCAACCATAATGTCCATAGTTGCCCTGATCTTTTTTATAAAAGCTACTGAAAAATTTTATTAGAATTATTATTATTAAGATCTTAAATCTCCTCTCTCCCCCTTTTTTTAAAATAATGCATCCAAGAAACCTATTGAACAGGCTTCACTGTGGTAGTGTAAATACTGGACAGAGAAGATCGAGTCAGGATTTTGAAGCAACAATGCAACAACAGATTACTAGTTAAAAATAACATGAAAATGATGTGATATGTATAATTTATAACTAAGGGTAATTTTGTATCACTATTTATTATTTGCATCATGGCCAAACAGTTAGTTTTGTTTCACCTGCTGAACAGTTTTCTCTACACGGGTTGTGGCAAATTGCAAACAAGACTCCCTGAGGCTTTTATTCAGTGATGACTTTCTTGCCTTTTTAAAATAAATGCAGATTTATTTGGTGCAGCCTGTTAAGCTTCTTGTGTTAGCTAGGGTGAGGTGTCTTGGCAGATATGGAGCTGTGCCATGCCATCCATTTTCAGATGATTAATTGAACAGTGCTTTGTGAGATGTTGTTACTCCCTGAACAATCTGCTGGGTTTCATCATTTTTATTGGTTCATTAAACCTCTGAGACCTTCGCAGAACATCTGGATTTATACTGTAATGAAATGAAAAACAGATCGACTCTGCTTTCTAGACAGGTGTCTTCTGAAGGTTGGTTGTGATGAGGTTATATAGAAATGCATCACTCACTCTTCAAATCTTTATTAAAACATTCTATTTTCCATTCATGCACTGCTCTGTGTGCGTTTGTCAAATAACTTCCCAATAGATCTACTGAAGATGCGGATGTCTGACAAAGAGTAGAAAACTTTAAAAGCAAATTAGAGAGAAGCAGCATAAACATGAAGAAATCCTCCATTTTTCCATCACACAGAGAAAAACAAGCAATGCAGTTTCACTCACAGCAGATTTTATGACCTTCTAAATGTTCTTATTTATTAATTTCATGCAGAATTCCTGATTAATTACCATTCCATTTCAAGAAGAGGATAAACAAATGCACAGATTGAGCGATTATTCAGAAGCTGATGAGCAGGATGAATATCTAATCCATTCCACAAAGACACTTGTGGGTCAAAGTTCATTTTTTATTCCACTGTCACTCAAGATGGTTATAGTTTAAAGTAATGTAATGTAAAGCGTTCTTGTGTAAGATCATAAAAATGTGACATCATCCTTGGAGTCCACCCAGGACCACTGAGCATCATAACCCAGTAAATCGCTCTCATCACCAGCAGAAAACTCGTCCTTCTTCACTTCGTGGCTCTGAAACGTTAACGTCTCCTGAGGTAAAAGTGTAGAGTTTCTCTCTCCTACATCCTGACTGCCAGCCACGCCACCAGAGTCAGGTTTTAGTTGTCTTCTTTTGCAGGACCTAAGCAGAACTCTCCTGATCGTCTCAGCACCGGTTCTGATGTGCAGCCGTGTCAAACCAGACTCCAGTACTTGTGACTTGGGTACATCAGTGCCAACCAAAGAGCTGGCAGCAGTAAGTGGTGCCAGACTGTAACTTTCAACTTCTATGGACCTAGAGGAGCTTGCAGATTCAGGTTCAGGAGATGTTTCTTCAATGGCGGTTAGCCTCATATCCTGAGGGAAGGCGGGACTTGGCTCTTCTCTGTAGGAATAACAGAAGAAACTGACATTTTAGCTCCACCTTCAATCTGAAAGAAAACCATAAGGTTGAGAATATTTAACTAAATTGGAAATCACATCAGTGGATCCAGGTTTAAAAAATAATATGTCACTGTGTTCACTTCCAGCCTTCTGACATTTTCTACCACACTTCAATAAAGACTCGTTAAAACAGCACAATGGGAAGTTTTACCATTTTTAGACATCCTCACTTTTTTAACTTGATATCTGTGACCAGCCAGAGGAAAAGAGTGTAGGAACCTTTTTATGGCCAGCTGACCAGCAATCCATAGGAAAGAAATAATAGAAAGCTGCTGGAATGGGCTACTGCATGTCCCCCAAAGCTACAGAAAACCCTGGTTACTTTGGTTTTGCTGATATAATAAAGGACTTTAAACTATAAGAGTAAGACAAAGGATTTTTTAAATGAATTTTTTGAAACCTTGGTAATAAGCCCTCTGTTTGCATAAATGCTGATCTAAGCAGTAGCTAAGGCTCTATGATTGTTTAAGGTTGGAATGGTGTCCTATAAGCTTCACTTAAGCTTCACACACCTGCTGGGCGACATCGGGGGAACGTGGTCCTCGATGGTCACCAAGCTGCTCATACTGCCTGATAAGCTGCTGCAGTGGCTGGTTGAGATGCCTCTTTCCTCCATCAGCCAGCGCATGGCCTCGATACCTTCATGGACGGCCACCAGCTGCCGCAGAATCTTCACATCGGCACAACGGAGACATTTCTGATGAGAACATATGGAGTTACTTTTAACATCAGCTAGAAGTTGTCCTAAGGCTTTAGTTGGGCTACGCTATAAAACTCAATGCGGTTCCAGACATTTTGAATTCAGAAAGCTTTCCAGATGGGAAAACGTAATGTCTTCAAACTTGGAGAAAAAAAGTTCAGAGGTTTGTTTATAATTTTTATTTTTATATTTTTTTGGAAACTGTTCTTAGGTTCTGGATTTTCATGTAGAGGTACCCTAGTAAACTAGCCCCACCAGCCAGCGGCCAAATTAATTTTTAAATATAATGCATATCCACTTTATTATACCTAATTCTGCTGGTTGCATTTGTTCTACAGCCCGCCTTAGTGCTGTCAGTCACCCATTTATTTAAATATGGTAAGTGATGGCAGTCAAACACCTTAATAAGATGCAGGGTAGGGGTTGGTAAGTGTGACCAATTATCTGTCGTGCTTAAACTGTTTTGCACCATCATCTCCTTATAATGACCAAAAATATTAATCCTATTAAAGTTCCTTGAACCTTCCCCTCCCAGTGCTAAAAGAATCACTTCTGATTGTTAAATTTAAAATTTATATTTTCATGGACGTCCTTTAAAGGAACATAGAGTATCTTGCCAAAATCTGATCAAATGCACCTTTTTTCCGTTTTTTAGTAAAAAACTAAACTAATATAACACAGATAATTTAAAATCTTAAAAGTATTATGTGTATTTTAAACACTTTTAATAAATGTGCAAATAAACTACCAGGAAATGTGATCAACTTTTGAGTCCATATTAGTCCTTGGGGACCAGTGGACTAATGTGGCTGCTCATACACTGACACCTACTGGCCCAAAAATGTAAAGGCACAAAGGAATATAGAAAAAAACAAAACAGAATTTCAGTGAGTCAGGAATGTGACAGCCAGGCCTTGGAAATATCTTGGCAGTCCTTTGACAGTTATGACAACAATACAGGTTAAAACAGGTGATATGATTTAAGGAACAAGCAGCAAAACAGTAAAAAAAATCCAAAGAAATTATAATTCTCTACTATACTGTATAATACTCTATATAAGCTACTGGAACCAGAATTTCCCTGAAGGATAAATCCCAAGGGATAAATAAAGTTGAGTCTAATACTAAGTCTAATTGCAACTAATTAAAATGGGCCGAATGCATCACTGGTTACGTCTTATTTACACAGATACCATTACTACACTGTTACTTAAGAGAAATAAATATAAAAGTTATGAAATAATCCAAACAAATTTTAATTTTGATTAAAAAAAGTATGTATATATTTGATTTCCAGGAAAGGATATGGTTTACAACTAATAAAATCTCTGAATAAACGTTTTTTTTTCATTTAGCATACTATAAAGTGTTATCATCATGGGATAGATTACTGACTTGACAGTTTATTACAGACAGTCACTGATGCCGAGGAATCTAAGTTACAAACATTCCATTTAAGAAGTTCCTACTCAGATTAGTTCTTCTATACAAGACATTAGAGAGTTGTGTCAAAATATAATAATGGCAGAGAAAGTAACACCTGCAACATGGTGTTTAATTCTGGGGGATGGGGATATTATTACGTTGTTTTCTTTTTTTTTTTTTACAATGATTAAATATTGTTTAATTTTTTTATTTGTTGTGTGTGCAAATTATGTGCTCAAGGTGAGTTTTTTTCAGGTAATGTCAGTGTATTACGTAAGAGGATAAGGGCCACTGAAAAAAAAAAAAAGTAAACTGATTTTTAAATTTTATTTCAGTTTAACATGGGGAAAAAAGTCAGAATTCTGAGATTAAAGTCAGAATTCTGAGAAAAAAGTCAGAATTCTGAGAAAAAAGTCGGAATTCTGAGATTAAAGTTAGAATTTTGAGAAAAAAGTCAGAATTCTGACTTTTTTCCCATACTATACTGAAATAAAATTTAAAAAATCAGTTAACTTTTTTTTCTCCAAACTTTTTAGCTTCTTATGCAAAAAAATGGTACAAAAGTCGACTCCTGACCTAAATTATAGTATACAAACACAATATCAATTAACCTTGGCTGTAAAAACACTGCAAGCAGCATAAACACCCAAATTTGTTAGTTTTGTCCATTTAGGTAGTGATTTTATATCTTTAAACACTTTAACTGTAATGTTTATTATTTAGTTTAATTACTGTAGTGGCTCTAAAGAT
>NW_015150532.1:447275-449453 GCF_000732505.1 Cyprinodon variegatus
AAGGACTCCAAGTGGGGTCATGACCCCAACTTTTGGAAACAACTAGAGGAAGGACAACAAATGACATGATCTAAGCTTCTTGAAGTCCAGAGCAAAGCTTCAACAGACAGTAATGATTCTGACAGATCTGATGTTGGTCTCTGGGTTTTCTGCAATCCAATATCAACGTAGTATTTACTGTACCAGGAAACTTTGCTGCTGAGCTTTATGGATATGCTGGTTTCACTTAGAAAGAAGACTATCTGTCCCCAGTTCCACAGGTACCAAAACTGGCTTTAAGATTGATTATATCTCTGTGTTTGATTGGCCATTACTGGTCTGACTTGAAAACCTGCATCGGATACATTGGGATTTTAGAAACAAAGATGAGAAACAAATCTTATCAAACAGTGCTGCCATGCCAAGCACTGTGCAGCACTTGGATAGTGGGTCATTTCTGCTTTATTGGTCAAATAAGAGAAAATAACACAATTGCAATAAAATTCCCTTTGTGTATTATGA
The DNA here is from genome assembly GCF_000732505.1 of Cyprinodon variegatus. Lineage (NCBI taxonomy): Eukaryota > Metazoa > Chordata > Actinopteri > Cyprinodontiformes > Cyprinodontidae > Cyprinodon > Cyprinodon variegatus. The sequence continues at coordinate 447,777 of NW_015150532.1, forward strand.
ATATAAGCTCAGCTTTAGATTTAATTGATAAAATAAACTGCTTTTCATATTTAGAGATATTCAGATTTTAATTATTATTAATTCACCCATGAACATATTCTGAAAAATATTCTTGATGGTAGAGTAAAATAAATCCTGACAGGTTATCAGGCTTCATGTATGGAGGGTTAAGCATGTCACCCAGCAAGCAAGGCCTGAGTGTTCAGTTAAAGTGGCATGAAAGATTAACAGTGAGAGGAGGAATGAGGAAGGATCAGAGACAGAATCTGGAAAGAATGTGCAAACTAAGGAGGAGAGATACAGGTGATGGGTGTGACAGCCTGAGCAGTCAGAGAAAAACAAGTGAGCAGGTAAAGTTCAGAGGAACAGATCAGCGATGGATCCAACAAGTTTGGCAACTTTTAGCTGTGTCAGACAGAAAGGACTCAGGGGGGAGAAATGGAGAGCTGCGCATCAAAAACACTTTACCATCTCTTGTCTTAAACTGTTGATTTTATCAGATAATCCATCCGAGCTGCTCTCTTCTTCTCTGTGCAGCGCATCCGATGCTAATCTGTCCTCCCAATCCGCCGCATCCTTAATCCAAACCAGGAGGGTTTCCGGCGTTTTCCTTCCGATCTTATTTTCCAGCTCATTTAAATCTGGGCAGAAATCGTTGGGGATTTCCTCCGACATCCCGCTGCGCTCTAATCCTCAGTAGAATATCCCGATCAGTAGCTCTGGAGGAGGAAGATCTTGTGCGTAAAGTCACTCAGACTTCCCCGTTTCTGTAAAAGATCAGTCCCAGAAAAACAAACAAAAGAAGTCACAGATCCGCTAATCGTCGCTCCCGCTGTCCTGTCGGTGTTTGTCCCCTGATATCCCACTGTAAGGCATGATAAAGAGTGCAACAACTTGGCAGGGAAGCCCAGAATAGAGTAGTGCGCCGTGAAAGCGCTGGAAGTGTGAAATGCGCATCCAGGCCGCGCGTTTCTGCTGCGTCCATTCATTCAGCGCTTGCAGCCATCTGTGGTTCAGATCCAGCGCATGATGCTGATGGAAGGTGGAGGAAACGCTCTCTGTGAAGTCCTGAAACAATGAGGGATGGGGAGGGGAGGGGGATCCACACCGGAGGTCACACAGGCAACTTCTCGGAAGCACCTGTGATGGTGCAAAGGAAGTGACTCACGCTAAATATATGGTATCACGTGATTTCCATTGTCTTAAAAACAAAACAATGTTGTTAATCATAATTCAGAACAGGGTCAGCGCTTCATTTTAGTTTCCTCTGATTGCAAAGCTGATTGGCTCCATCCCTGATAGCAGTGGCGGTTCTAGACCAACTTTACCACGGGGCCAGAAGGGGGCCAGTGTGTTTTCATGGGGGCACAGGAAAGCATGAAACAAAAAAATAGGGCAAGGAATTCAAATATATTAAGAGAGCTGCATGAAGTGACATTTCCATTCTATTTGTTTTAATTAATTATTTCTTGTGATTGAAAATATTTATTTTTGACTTTAACTCATATGATAAAATAATAAAGCTATTATTTGGAATATTAGTTCGATACACATTCATAATTTGACCTAATTTAAGTTAAAATAACCGTTTTCTATAAAATCAGAATTACAACTCAAGAAAAACTGATAAATTCAGCTGTAAAAAAATGTGGGTACTTTTTAAAATTTGTAAAAAAA
>NW_015150532.1:451012-452414 GCF_000732505.1 Cyprinodon variegatus
ACTCAAGTTGATGATTAATTGACTACTAAAAAAGTTGCTGATTATTTCAATAATCAATTAATCCAATTCATTGTTTAAACCCTTCTCAGAAGAAAAATAAATAGACCAGAGTGTAACTGTGTGATTGGAGGAAGAGCAGATGGGATGATTTTGCAAATGAGCAGTAATTCACATAACTTCATTTGGTTGAGGTTTTGAGGATCCAAATGCAGAGGTGAGGAGGCTTAGTTGAGTTTCAGAGGTTTATTGAAGCAACTGAGGCAGAAATCCAAACATAAAAAAAAAAAAAAAATACTGAAAAAAACTGAATCTAGGAGACATTAGGTAAACATTAATGAGGAGGCTGGAAAAGACGAGGAACCAGCACTAAGGACCTGGACAGGGAGAATATATATATATATAAGAGACAGAACAAAGACTGGACTAATGAGCTGACAAGGAACAGATGTGGTGGAAGCATCTAGAAGAAAGCCAAGGGGAATGGAAACAAACACACGGGGGCAACAGAGAGTAACTCAAGAACAAAACACTGCTAGAAAACAACTACAAATACAAAGAAACTCACTAAAAAAGGAAAATAAACTTAAACAGTAGGCAGAACCCTGACAACTTCAGTGTTTCTTAACTACATTTTTGGAAAAAAATGTATGCTTTACATTTGTCATTTTAATTTTAATATTTTTTCTGCACAATATTAGAATATACATATATTAAGACATAGATTAAATTGGTTTAGTTATTTATCATTAATTACCAAGAAGATGCCTAGATGACTTTCAAAAATGCATTACTTCCCCTTCTCTCCCATAAAACACAAAAACTAGCTCTGAAAAGAGCACGAATTCTGTAAATATCAACTTTAATGTATAATATTAATATTGAAATGACTAGTTAACAACTCTATTTCCATTGTCGCCTTTTAACATACAAACAATTAAATGAACAATTAACTTTCTAGTTGAGAGTATCACTGCTGCCACCCTCTGTTTTAGAGGGGAACTGCTTGTAAATTACATCCACATGGGGTCCTGGTGGTGGTGGCCTCAGGAGTGGCCTATGATTGGCTGGCATATACTGTACAGATGGTATAGCTTCTGAGATAGCATGCTGGGACTTAGTTGCTTCTGATACAACATTTAAATTACAACAAAGAAATGACTTTATGGATCCTATTTACCATCCAAATATACCATATAAAAAAAAAAAAAAAAAAAACTGGTACTCTTTTATTTCTGATTACATCAGTATAACTTCTGTATGACTTAAACAAAGAGATAACTGCTATTGGCAGAGGAGAATCTTTAGAAAAGACCTCCGTCAGTTCAGGGTACTGTAATGATTAGTCTGAGTAAAAGCAACCAGTAATAATCTGTGTTTGTCAGATAGTAGGATATATTCTAAG
>NW_015150532.1:454485-456831 GCF_000732505.1 Cyprinodon variegatus
AGAAAAGACCTCCGTCAGTTCAGGGTACTGTAAAGATTAGTCTGAGTAAAACCAACCAGTAATACTCTGTGTTTGTCAGATAGTAGGATATATTCTAAGGATAAATATAGTCTCTTGATTTCCTGAGGTCAAATCCAAGCTCAGTTTGCCAGCTCAGTATTGGTCATTTTCTGGTGTAATTAGAGAGTTGTAATTAGAGAGTTGGTAACACCATGGTTAGCATTAGCTCTTTTTTCATGTCCAAAAACAAATATAAACACCTTTACTGTCTAAGGAAGGTCTAAATGACAATATCCAAATGTTCTGAGGAAGATCGGCTCTGGTGGCAAAACAAATAGTATCTGCATCTATTTCATTTTGACCAAGCTGCCATTAATTGACCAAGCTCCTATTATTCTACATCTTAACATTCTAATGTTTTTAGACTTTTTTTTTTCTTAATTGGAACTACACTGTTCCATAGAGAGCGTTCTGACCAACTGCCTCACTGTGCAGGCTGCAGCGCCTCAGACAAGAAGAAGGTGAGAACAGCAGAGAAGATCATCGGGGCTCCTCTTCTTTCCATTAAAGACATTTCATCCCAGCGCTGCGTGTCCCGAGCCTGTAACATCATCAATGACCCCTCACACCCCCACAATGGACTGTTCTCCCTGCTGCCCTCTGGGAAGAGGCTTCGCAGCATTCGATGCAGGTCTAGGAGAATCTGAAACAGCTTCTTCCCCACTGCCATCAGACAGCTGAACTGTTGAGAAAACTCTAAATCATATCACAGACTCTGCATCACACTGATAACACCAAACCAAAACCCTGCTTATTTGCACCGTATTGCTGCAACTTCAGGAAACAAAAAAAGCTGCTGAGAGGCTGAGGTCGGACCGTTCCTTGTCTGACGCGCTCGTTCAAAAAAGGAATCCCCTGAGATCAATATGGTGCTGATGTGAACTTTATTCACAACAAAGACATAAACAACTAATCCAAAATATAAATTGTCAAACGTAGGTTACAGTGATTTGCATTGAGGAAAACATAAAAATACAGCGGCCCACTCAGCCACTCTCTGCCAGTGACACTCCCACAGGTGAGTGATATGCCCAATTATAAAACTCTTCCCATATCTTATTGATCCATTCCCCTAAAAACAAACAACCAAACCAACAAATAAAAACAAAACCATAACAGCTATAAACTCAGACAAACGAACATCAAAGCATCTTTTTATTTATGACTCCTACACGTATATATTTTATGCCCTGAACTTCAATATCAATGCGTTTTTTTGCACCATGTTTTTTCTCCCATACCGTTTACATCTGATCACTGCTGCACTTTAAGAAATTGAAATGTCATTAAAGCTGTACAAAACGAATTCAGTCTGATAATAAAAGTTGTCTAAGTCTAAGTCTCTGTGATTTTTCGAAGTGGGTCTGTGGTGNAGCTTTCAGCCCACTTTTTAGCAACAGGCTAGAGAAGCATGAGAGGACTGCAACATCTGCCACATACTAAAATAGATGACATGTTTTTCATCTCGCCCCATATTAACGGATGTAAGAATTAGAGCAACAGGATATTCCAGCTTCTCCCCAGCTGAGGTCATGCCCTCCCTTTCTTAACAGCGAGAGAATTATCTAACATTAGGATAATGTACAGTCAATGCAACAAATCTCCAGACTTTCTGTTAAAAAAAACATTAATGTTTCTGTAATGCAAGAAAATGAGATCGTCATGGATAATTTAAGAACTTTTCACACTTTAAATCAGATTTATGTCATCTAGAGTATATAGGAGCAAAAGTATCTGTTACAGGGAAAATGAAAAGACATCCCTTCCACAAGTCTCTTCCCATGTTTTCCTCCAGTTGGTCCATTTTTGATTTTTTATTTGGATCCATACTGAGATTTTTTGAAGCTGAAAACATCTCTTTCGTTTTTAGTTTTCTCATAGAGACCAGTAGATTCAGAGTGAAACAATGACTTGTATTTAGAACTGCTGTAACTATCCTCTTTGACAAAATGTTAGGAAAAGATCCACTGTGTATGTTGTGCTCATTTTCAAGAATCTGTGCAGAATGTAAAAATTCCAGTTTAGGTTTGACCAAAAAAATGACAATATACACTACCGTTAAAAAGTTTGGGGTCACATAGAAATGTCTTTATTTTTTAAGGAAAAGCACTGTACTTTTCAATGAAGTTAACTTTAAACTAGTCTTAACTTTAAAGAAATACACTCTATACATTGCTGATGTGGTAAATGACCCTTTAGGTATGAATAAACACTGATCACTGTAGAAATAGTCAGAAGTGTCTAAAGTATTAATGTTTATTGCTCAAGTAGAGGTATAAATCATAC
>NW_015150532.1:458922-479714 GCF_000732505.1 Cyprinodon variegatus
TTTTTTTTTTTAAAAAAAAAAATAATTTCTGCCCAAAAAAAAAAAAAAACCCTGTGTAACTTAAACCCACATAATACTAAATCACATTTGCCCGTATAATTTTAATTTACTTTAAGTCATCGTAACTCTGCCAGTTTCTGATGGTCCCATCGGTCCTCCCATCATGCTTCCAACCATCTCCCAGTTCAAATCTTTTACGTCCAGATATTTTTCTGCAGCCTTCACTATTATTTTGATTTTTTCTGTTTTTTGTTGTTGTCTGTGCAGTACAATTAATTACTTCCACCATGAAAAGAACAAAATTTGTCTTTTTAACAATAAGTGAGTCTTCATCAATTTTTGGAGATTTCTCTAGAGCTTTGGAATTTGCCGTGTGATGAACTGTAGGTTTGGGTTTTTCTGACTGAGATGGGATCCTTTTTGCAGCTTCAGCATAGGTTATTCCGAGCTCAAATTTCATTTTTTTTTATTTCCTCAGACCTTTTGCTTGCTTCACAGCCGCGATAAGCAGCAGTATGCTCTCCACCACAATTACAGCATTTGATTTTAGCTTCTTTTCCACATTTACCATATTCGTGTTCTCCTGCACACCTTCCACACCTCTGTTTCCTCGAGCTTCCAAGAGCTCAGGACTTATATAATCAAATGGCAACACACCTGCACTTGAGTGGACCAAGCCTCAATTAAACAAAAAACAAAGTCTAAACAGAGAAACAAGAATAAACTTAATCTAATTTACAAACTCATCTACATAAAGACAGAGTCTGCTAAAATAAACAGTGTGAAACAAGATAACTCAAAAAGTTACTTTAAAGAAAAACAAACAAAGGATAACTCCAAAGAAAACCCTCTAAATGGTAGAACCCAGCAAAGTAATGGATGACATAATTTAGTCAATTTAGTAGGAAATACTTAAACAATGGTGAGTAAAAAGGAAAACAAATACCATGAATATAATTTGAAACAAAATAAACAATTTCATCCAATAATCCTGAAGTAATAGCTTTAACCTAAACATAAGTAGATGGAAACTGCAACATAATACTTACACAAACAAACCCGGGATAGTAAGTGAAAGTCAAAGTTGCAAACTAATGTTTAAATTTAAGCATTACAAATCAGAAGAAGGGACTAGTGGTAAACACAAACTAAACCACTTTGTCACATGCTGCTATAGGCTTAGGATACTAGAGGACATAGAGACCACTTTTCCTTCTCTCTACTTTATTCTACTTATATTCTCCCACTCTGCAGTTTTTGTTATTTTAACCCCTAAAATAATATCCTCTCTGTTTTTTCTTCTTTTAATAGCCTCATCTTTTCTGTTCTTGATAATCTGACACCATCCAAAAGAGAAAAAAAAGTCAACTGGGCTTTACAAACACCTTTGATTATAGCTGTTAGAGTTTGGCCGATTTTTCAGTGATTATTACTGTTTCTCTCCAAGACATAGCAATGGGCTCAGTTTGTATTGTGAGTAACTGTATGTGCTCTCTTTCCTCTTTTTTTTGGCATGAAAACCAGCTCATAGCTCATCTACTTAATTGTTTCTTGTCTAGACAGAAAAAAGCTAGTTTATTGTTATCTTTTTAAAAATAGAAAGTGTTTATTGATCAGTGCTTCTGTGTTACTTTTGAATGTCTACTTCTTTCTAGTCAACCCCCCAGCCTTCCTTAGCAAAGGGCTGCTCAGTCAGAGCCTGGTTTTGCTGAAGATTTATTTTTGTTAAAAGGGAGCTTTTCATAGAATGTAAACAAATGTCTACTGTCATAACAGTAGTGCTCAACCAGAAGGGAACGAATCCTATAAAGTCAATGACTCAATGTAATCAGCTGCTTTCCCTTAGATGAAAACTTTGACCCAACCTTATTAAACAATCTAATCATATTGTCTCTATAAAGAGCCTTGAGATGACATGTTCTGAATTGGTTCTACTCGACATGAATGAAAGGAAGTAAAATAAATTGAATTGATCTAAGGCTGGGGCTGCTCAATGGAACAGTGGGTAGCACTGGAGCCTTGCAGCAAGAAGGTTCTGGGTTTGATTCCCAGCCTGGGGTCATTCTGCATGGAGTTTGCATGTTATCCCTGTTCATGCGTGGGCTCTCTCCGGGTACTCCGGCTTCCTCCCACAGTCCAAAAACATGACTGTTAGGATAATTGGCTTCTCTAAATTATCCTTAGGTGCGAGTGTGTACGTCTGTTGCCCTGGGATGGACTGCAGCACCCCCCATGACCCCGCTTGAGATAAGCGTGACGGAAAATGGATGGATGGATGGATGATCTAAGGGGGGAGATTATAGTTCTGGTTGTATATTGATGTTCCGCTTGTAGATTCAACTCCACTCCAGTCTCTGCTGGATCTCTTCCAGTACCCTGTATCTAGCTCAATACATATTCACTTTGGCTTAGCTTCATTGGCTTAAGAAAAGATTCGCCACAGTATGTTTTATGGTTGAAATGTGTTCAAGGTGATGTGATGAGTTTTTTTCCTGTGAAAAATGATGGCTTAAATGTAGGCCTCTGATTTTAATTTCAAAGAGGGTCCGGTTTGTGGGGTTTGACTAAAAGTTATCATCTGATCAGATTCTCCCTTATAACCTGTGGATGTCTGCAGCTCCTCCAGTGCCACCGGATTTTATTTCACATTCCATCAACTGACAAACATAGTTAATGTACGACACACCTTCTTTCCGACTACTACACAGACTACTTTTAGTTGATCAATCACATAAAATCAAAAAAAGAACACTAACATTACATTTTTGGGGCTACAATGCGACAAAACCTTCCAGAGACATGAATAATCACAGTATTCTCTAAAAAAGACAAGACATTGGAGTAGCCCCATAGTACAGTCTCATTCCTGTGGAAATAAGCCTGAACCGCCTGTGTATTCGTGTGTGTGGGTGTGTGTGTGGGTGTGTGTGTGTGTGTGTTAGGAGTCCTGGGTCAGAAAAACAGTATCATAAATGAGGCCACTTGGCCAGGAAATCCTCTAAGTTCACATACCCTGTGGAAATCAGTCCCATACAAACAAAGTCAATCATGCAGGGTGGAGACCTCTGGATTTTTTTTTACAGCTTTTTACAGCAGAAATCAGTCAGTCATTCGTTTCCCACGTTTCCCAAGAAAAATAAGCTCCCAGGTGTGTGGAAAGAGTCTCATGTGAAACACAGCAAAGGTATGAAACAGGAGAAGACAGAAAGGAGGGAAACAGGTGTCACTTTTATTCTGGAAGCTTGGGACATGCTCACACTGCTTTGTTAATGGTCAGAATTTGACCCAAACATGAACTATAAGATTGATTGCTCTCCTGAGGTATAAAACTGAAAAATATAATTGTTTTTTAGATTGTTTTACTTTTATACTTGAATATTTTAGTTAGTTAAAAAAGCTCTAAATAATAATTAGGCTGCTGTTCTTTTTCAGCTTCTTTGTTGGACTCTTTAAAGGGAGTTACCATTGTGGAATATGCTTACGGAGAATAATAACATAATTGGCTTTAATCTTTTATTTTTTCAGGTGCATATGTAGTTTTTTTGAAAAACATTTTCACTGTTGTTGAATGTATGAACACTGCATTTACTAAGTATAATTGCTTTAGACTTGTTTTTTTTTTTAAATCCAAATTTCAGATACTCACAGCCCAACTTCCTGTTGGAGAATCCTCAGGGATGTGATGTAGTTTCCAGGCTTCTACGTCAGCTTTGAAAGGATTAAAAAAGCACAATGGCACAATAAAAATGAGGCCTCCAAACACCAATTAAACCTTTTCCACCTCCCATGCTTGAACATCAGTGAGATAAAGCCTACAAAGGAAGACAAGTGTTTAATAAGACAGTCTGATTTTCTCAGACAATTCTATTTTCAAGCATTTTTGTGATTTTTTAAAAATGGGGATCTTTATTCTGAAGCATTATACCCAAACCATCCAGAAACACAATGAATCCTGGGGAGAACTCACCAGTCGCTCAGTCTGTTTTGTGCACATCCATCTCTGAAATCGAACATACCTTTTGACTGAAGACAGTCTGTTAGTTTTTATTAGTCTTCAGAAGAGAATGCTCACTGTTAACCATAGTGTTCTTGATTTGAATGGATGACAGTGGTTTTGGGTATGCATGCACTGCAAAACACAGATTATGTAAACAAAGGTGAATATAAGATGGAAGTCAATGGGATAAAACACATTTGGAATCATCAATCCATCTATCTATCCGTCCATCTCTCTACCAGTATCTATTTTCTTCATGCTGTTGCATGCTGGGGCAGCAGACTGAAGCTGAAGTGCACCAACAGACTTAAACTCATCCCCAAGGCCAGCCATGATTTGAGGAGGAGCTGGACCCACTGACATTAGTGTCAGAGAGGAGAAGGTTGGCGATGATAAAATCCATGCTGGACAATTGTGCACAGCCTCTTCATGATATGCTGATCACCCAGAGAGGCACCTTCAGTCAGAGACTCATTTCACCAGGCTGAACCACAGAGCGCCACAGGTAGTAATTCCTGCCTGTGGCCATCAAACTGTATAATTCATCTCTCTGACAATCATTTTTTTCATTACTTATTATTGTTTATTTATTTCATTACTTCACTATGTGCAATAATATGGTCATGTGCAATAGTAGTAATTCAGGTACCGAGCAGCATTGTGAATTGTGAATACTGTTGATTGTATATACTGAGATTCTTATCTTATTTTATTCTTATCCTTATTTTATTCCTATATCTTATTTTACAATGTTTATATTAGAGGGGTGTAATTTTACCTATTTTACTTACTTATGGTATTCTGTCTTATTATATTATGTTTTATTTTGCTCTATTGTACTTCTGTAAACGGTTGCACTGCAAGAAAATAATTTTCTGCAAGGGATTAATAAAGTAATTCTGATTCTGATTTTGAGTTAGAGCAACAAACTATGCTTAGAGTTAACCGTAAACATGAATCAAATCATGTTAACCAGTCTGGACTGAAGTGAGAATTAATTCTTGCCAGGGAGCAACAAGCAGAACACTGATGCTCAGAGTTCTGACGCCCTTTCTGATAGATTTCTTTGAGGTTCAAAGAAAAGCGGCCAGCCATGTGTAGCTCATAACGTATAACCACAGTACAGAATCAGATGCATAGTAAGATGATGATGGAACCTTGTTTAGTAACAGCTGCATATGATAATCTGATAGAGATATAAGTAAAATCTGCTAACTTTAGTGATCCTTATGAAGTGGGCAGAATAGAAGCAGCTCTATGTTTGAAAGGGACCATGTAGGTAGTATATACACTTTCACTATGTACTTAATCATATTTAGTTGCTTTAACACAATTGCTTAATTTTTGCAGGGTAGCACATAAAACAATTGTGTTAAAGTAACTAAATATTATTAAGTAAATGCCAAAAGTGGTTCCATTATTTTTTTTCTGCATATAAGGCATGAAAGAAATATGTCAAATTTTTTTATTTTAAAGTTTAAGTACATTATTTGGATCGGAACAAGAAGTTGGCCAGCAACATTATAGTTTTTGAAACACAGATGCACAAAAAGTCTAAATTTTCATGATGTGAACATGGAACTCTGTGAACATGTTTCCATTTTGGCAACTACGGCAAGAAAATATGAATCAGGGAAAAGTAATTGGAATCATACGCACACTGAGGCTCACTAACATCCCACGTTTATATGCTTATTCAAACCATGACATAAGGCAGCAGTCTTGGAAGGGGGAACAAAACATAAAATACTATTTATAGTGTAAGTGTAACTCAGAGGTCAATAAATTCAAACTGAAGGACCTTCAAGCATTAAAACACATCATTCTCTGAAGTGCATATTCCAAATGGAGGAGGCCAAAGCTGAACAGAAAGTGTTTCACTGAGGGGTTATTGGAGCATTCTGTCCGACTGCAGGGCAATCCATAGAATCCTGCAGCATCAATCTCTGTTGTTTAAACAGATGGCAGCGGCACCGCAGAGCACATGCAGCGCCTGATCGAATGAATGATAGGGGAACCCAGAGGAGGCTGTGTCAGAGGCCACAGGGGCCGCTAGATTCTAAGCACATTAACATTCCTGAATAAATAACCCCAGGGAATGTTATTGTGGAGACGTTAAACAGGATTTTCCTCGGAGAGACCAGGAGAAAGACCAGGCATCACTCCTGCATCTCTATAGCCTCGGGTTGGAGGAGCCATTTGAAGAAGATGAGAGTCTGAAAGCTCTTTACCAGAAAACACTTGATTCTGTGGAAAACTGCTGATGGCAACACATGAAAGACTTCTGTTTATTTGGACTGGATGTTCCTCCCTGCTTTGGTGTTCCTCGTCATTTCACATAGAGAATACAGCAAATAACAGTGTTTTTTGTTTTTTTGCAAAACATATGTGCACAATTTTTGTCCTATAAATCTTATAACAGCCTATTATTTAAAAAAAATCATTCATAAAGATGTTATCTTCTTTGCATAATATTCTTTATCTGTAATCAGTCAGATACGACTGCAAAAAAGGTTATTTTATGATCTATAACAAAAAAACAACAACTTACCACGAGGGTTTCTAAAAAAGGGTGTCAGTAGAAAATGTAAGGCATCAAACAAAGTATGTTTTTTTTTTATCAAAGAAGTTTTATTTTTTTTATTTCTACGTGCAGTAAAAAGGATCACAAACTTTTTTTGCTTTTTCCCTGATGCTCTGACAATCTCTATTAGTCTCCATTTATGAATTTCAGGCTAAATTAAGCAGGAGTGACCATATTGTGTTCTAGTTGATGAAAATATATCCAGACTAGCATAATCACAATGCAAAAATGTAATCTAAGTCATTTTTTCTTGAAAGAATGTTTGGTTTCTCTTATTGTGAGCTGGTGAATAAGAGAACTGGCCAATGGAATTAGAAAATGTATGTTTAAAAGAAGAAAAATCAACTTCATTATCTTATTTCAAGTGCATCTATATATGTATTACATAATGTTATATATCAAGAGAAAAGAGGATTTATTCTTACACGCTCTTCCAATTCCAACGTAACTCTAACACCACTGTCAACTTTTAACAGTTAACACATCAAGGCCTGCAGAGTCAGAGGTTTTTTGACCCTATCGGAGCATTGGACAGTCTGACCTTGCTAGGATTGTGTTGAGATATCTACTCCTTTCGAGATTGACAGCTGAAGTGTTTCCCACTTGTGAAGGATGTGTTTCAAGGTAGAATAATTGTTTGGGGCTGGCATTGTAATTATTTTTACATTAACAGGCAGCAAGAAAAAAGAAAAGGTCCAGTTTCTACAGAGGGGATGTCCATCAGTTATTCCTGCACTTTAATTAGCAGAACCTGGTGGCTACATTCCTCTTAAGTCCTAAACAGGAAGCAAGAGTGTTATTAATTTTTCCACATAACTGAACTTACATTTAATCACAATAGATACAAGTCAGAATTAATTTATATTATATTACGTTTATAAAATTGAAATATTCACATTCTTATTTTTGTTTATTCAACATTTAGTCTTTGTATCTACACCTTAGTTTGTTCCAGGTCTGCAGTTACCATTAAATGATCACTACAACAAAATTATTTCCGATGTTGCACAAAAGAATGTGCAATTTAATTTCTTCAGTTGTGCTTGATTTGTCTGTTTTTACCAAATCCAATACGGTTTCTTCCCCCATACTCCTCCAGTTAACCTTCTGGTGTCATATATGAATTGGGAGGAGGCAGATTCCCGGAGCAGATTATTGCTCACTAGATAGAGGCAGTTAGTGTACACATTCCTAATGGTAGAGGTCAACTATGAAAAAGTCTGCAAGTAGTAAAGAAATGATGTAACATTGGAAAGTGCTCAAAAAATGCACAATGATTCATGGCAATATTAAAAAGTTTACATAGAATCATCAAGGGATTCATCTTAAGAATTATATGGAGCAAATAGATCTAATCCTCATTGAGTCACAATTTATACAGACCAAAACATGAAGATAGACTCAATAAATACTCTGACAAAGGCTTCATATCACAACATTGTCAAGGTTGAAGCAATTTCGGAATTTAAATGTTGGACTATGAAACATCCAAACAAAATTTTGTTGTGTTTGGACTGATTTTACTGTTGAAAAATCCAACTGAATCCAAGTTTCAACCATTAGGGGAAGGAGAATTAGAAGAATTTGGATTAAAGTTTCTATCTTTATTTTTTCACTATCACAAATGGTGAAGCATTTACCTATCGCTTAATCACATCTTGAGTAATCCAAGCATACCATTAAGCTCAGACAGTCAGAGTTTAGAGTTTTGTTGCTGGACTGAGGTCCACAGAGGAATTCGAAAGATAAGTTGAAAGATTTAATAAGTTGTAAAACAAACAAATTACAAAAAAAAGGAGGACATGGAACATATCTAAATATCTTGTCCATGACCTTAATATCTTTTAAGGTCATGGTCAAGCATAAAAAGTTCAGTTTAGGCAACTGGATGTGAAGTTTTCTGGAAGACGTTTCGCCTCTCATCCAAGAGGCTTCTTCAGTCCAAACCAATGGTGGGGAGCATTGAGATTAATATACTGTTGGTGTAATAGAAATAAAAACACAATTTATTTTTTTTTTGTTACACCTGCAGTTTATTAATCTCTTATTAATCGGTGTGTTAGCGCTTCATCAAGAAAGATGGACAAATGCTAATCAAAAGAAATAAACTGGAATTAGCAGGGAACTGGAGACAGGAGCAACAGTAGTAAACTAAACAGGAGTTTAGGAGCTGTGGTGACATATTGGTTAGAGCATTGCGCTTGCGTCCTGAAAATTCTGAGTTTAAGTCCCATACACTCCCATAAACTGGCACTCTGGCTCTCCAAGCAACTGCCTTAATCCCAGACTAGTCCCCGGGCGCTGCACAGTGGCGGCTCACTGCTCCCCAAGAGGATGACTTAAGTGCAGAGAGTGAATTTCCATCCATCCATTTTCCGTCAAACTTATACCAAGCAAGGTCACGAGGGGTGCTGGTGCCTATCTCCAGCTGTCTACGGGTGAGAGGCGGGGTACACCCTGGACAGGTTGCCCGTCCATCGCAGGGCAACACAGAGACAAACAGGACAAACAACCATTCACGCACACACTCAAACCTAAGGACATTTTAGAGAAGCCAATTAACCTAACAGTCATGTTTTTGGACAGTGGGAGGAAGCCGGAGTACCCAGAGAGAACCCACGCACGCTCAGGGAGAACATGCAAACTCCATGCAGAAAGACCCCGAGCCGGGAATCGAACCCGGAACCTTATTCCTGCAAGGCAGCCTTGCTACCCATTGTACAAGAGTGAATTTCATTTTTTCTTTAAAAAAAAAAAATAGAAATAAAATAAACAACAAGGAAATACCAATAAAGACAAAAGAACCAAATCTCTGAAAGATGCATTGAGCAAGTTAAAAAAGGTAAACCATATGATTTTTTTTCACCTTCCCAAGTTCCCATACAGTATATGTCCTCACAGAATGAACTTTCCTCTGGTTACTGCAATTGTTTCTATAGGCTCCATTAGTCAGTTTATCAGATAGGGATTTGGGTCGAATTCTTTAATAACAAGGATGGCAGTTTTTGTAAATGTAAGAGCAGCCAAAAATGCACCTAAAGCCCAATTGCAGACTCAGCACAATAGTAAGGGAATAAAACCTTTTTCTAGTGCGATGAAAAAAGGTTCAAATTAAAGTTTGATCAACAAAAGTTGTTCAAATTAAGACAAGGGTAAATATTGGGGGAGCTTAAATCGGCAATTGGCCCTACTTCTGCAAAAAAAGAGTAAAATGCTTTGTTCTAAATAATCTAAGAATACGGTATGCCTCCAAACTAGACCTGTGTATTGCTGCAGCAGAGTATGGGGATTATTTCTCCTCTCCCACGTGTGTGTACAACACCAGTGTCATTTCAAATTGTCACCAGAGAAGGCAGATGTCTGCAAAAACTCTGGAACTTGTGCTTTAAAGGCATGATCTGTCTGAGGAATGGTAAATAATAGAAAGAGTGGGGGTCAAGTGTCCTCACAGCTTCATGCCACAACCTTGCTTATGAACAAACAAAAGAAGAAGAAAAATGCAAGTGTGTTTAACAGTCCTTCCTTAGGTCAAAGAAAGAGTGTCTATCTCCAAAGCGGGAGGCAGATATGGTCCTGCTGCTCCAACTTTCCGAATAATCAATTCAACTTCTGGGAAAATTTTGGTTTAAACTTCCAACTCAGAGGTCATAAATTCTGGCTTCAAAATACAACTGGGACACAATATGAAGAGATTTTTATGCTCTGATGCAGTCGGCCTGCACCTCTGTACAGTTCATGCAAATCCAAAAGAAAAAAAATATTTAGTATACCATTCAACCAACATTGTTTGCTTCTATAGTTATGGTTAGGGCTTATGCAGCACAAAAAAACACATTCAGACATTTTCTTTAGATAAGCATAGTTGTTCACCCTCTGATATAAACCGTATAGTGCAGCTGGTTACCCAAAAAAAATGCCTTAAAAATAGTGACTGATTGAATAAGTAGGGATTTAGAGACACTAGCTTTCTTTTTACAATAAAATGGTTCCTTAATCAGATTTTTGTAATGAATTTTTTTGGGAAAAATCACGTTTTCATCCAATATAAGTTTTCTTTGCATAGTTAAGTTTCTATTTTAAATTAAGCATTATACATTTCCAACATATATTTTCAGTCTGAGCTCTTAACTCTGCACTTTTCAATGTGCACCTCTCTGCACGTTGATAAATTCCTGAACTTTAGCTGAGCTTGATTCGGAGGTTTTCTCCTCTAAAGTCATTGATAGCTTTCTGCATGCCTGAAAGGTCACCAATATGCTGCTCGCCAAGTGACAAGAAATGAAAAAGAGCAAGGTCAAACGCCTCTGGCCAGGTTCCAATGGAGATTTATGTTACAGAGGGAGTAAGAAGAGGGATACCTGAGATTTAAACTTAATCATGTGGAAAATGTTACCCCCACTTCCTCTCTCCTGTTTTTTTTTTCCCTCAGTCCTCAGGCTTCTACCCTCGACTGTTACTTCAATTACTTGCTGGAAACATAAGACCCCTTGGAGGGTCTTTGGGATTTTACCTTCATCATATTTTACATGAAAAACATACCCGTTCACCTGACAGTCTGAGGCACCTACCTTTCTTAAGGTCTGACTGTTGCCTCAGTGACGATAGCAGGAGCCTTCTCCACATAAGAAGAGTCTCGGTGATGACATGTTGCTGTGCTGTCTGCAGCCAGCTGCCAGAGCCAGGTGAGCATCTGGTGACCATCAGAGCATGCTTGTGATGTTTGATGAAGTCAGTGTTTGGGCTCTGTCAGCACAGCATTGGCCCCCTTCCCATGGGGCTCCTTAAGATACATGTGGAGCCAATTTGTTGAAATTCTTCTGCAAAGAGAAAAAATTATGGGGGGGGGCGATGACTATGGGAGTTTAGAGTTGGAAATCAATTTGAAAGTTAGGACTTGAGGTAAAAGAAACTCGGTTTTATGTGAGGAATGACCTAACTCTCTCTGGCATGCTCTGCTTTAATGGAAGTTTATGGATTATTAGATTTACTTACTAAAATGCTCCACGGTTTTCTGTCCAGTTCCTTAAACTCTACAACTCAGAGTTGTTAAATCTAAATATCTGCTGCAAAGATTGGTTTCTGAACTGCTGCATAAGCAAGGGGTTGTTGTTTTGCTCAGAACAGCTATTTTCAGCATCTTGCAAAACAAGTATGTCCCTTAAACATATTTAAACACTGACACATAAAAGCAATTTTGAATTATTTTAGTGTGCTATATATTGGGAGAAGAAGAAACTGTTATTAGAAGAAACTGTTGCTCTGGAAATGATCTCATTATTGACATAAAATCCAGCACAAGTTTAGAAGTGGACTCATTAGTAAACAAAAAGTCATCATTTAGTTTCTGTTCCATTTTCAGTATAAATCTAGTTTTTGCTTTAAAGGCCTTAAAGGTTTGTCATAAACAGCCTTGTGAAAAGCAGTCACAACAGACAGGCTGTGTAATAAACATCGACCAAAAAGTCCAAAAAGACGTATGCTTTTTGTATTTGTCTCAGACTGGGATTGGTTTCTATTCAAACCTGAAGTCTGTTTGGAAGCAGAAGGAGGCGACTTCAAATAATTGGGTCTCGGTGTTGTTGTTTAATCCAGTTTGTTGGTCTTTTTTTGACATCTGCACAAAAGGTCCAGACCAGAAGAGGAAATGGACTGTGGTCCAATTAAAGCAGACCCAATGTTGCAGGTGTGATTTACACCATAAGACACACATACTGTCCTGATTCCTGCTTTCTATGGACTTGAGAAGTTTCATTTTTCTCAGATTTTCTGTTGAACTATTATAGAAATTAGCCAATAGTGCAGCTGGATTCAGAGTCACATTTCGTTATTAGAAGAAAATGTGTAGCCCCAAATGTGGAACAAATTTCTTTCATGACCCCCACCAGCAATACGATATGTTTTTCTGACCATTTGAGCATCTATGCTATATATCATGATGCTGTTTAGGAAGAATCAAGGAAGTTGTTAACTTGTCAACAACTTAATCTTCCTAACCTGCTTCTCCCATTAGAATTTAGCTTATCAGACGGTGTGTTTATTAGACTGTCCCAGACGGAGACTCAGTGAATGCTGCCCTGTCTCCATATCTACTAAAAGAGATGTCTGGCTTGCTTTTACGCTAACCAGACAGACAGGAGGACGGACAGAGACAGGACGTAAAGACCAAAAGACTTACAGCTGGAGCACAGAAGAACTCCCTGGAGTCAGGGCCTCTGGACAGGGACTCTGCCGTTATGGTTAACCTCAAGACTTAGAGTTGTTTTAAGGGAGGACATTAGCAATCATAGTATGAAGATGGCTCAAAGATGGTTACACAACATTTGAAAGGCCTGCTGCTGGCCACTGCATCCTTCCTGTTCTGGGTCAGCTCAAACGAAACATTTAATGAACACAGATGATCACAAACACCAGATTAAACATGTAATGCATTAAGTATGTTGTCTGACTTTTGCTGAAAGTCTTGGAAGCTGTTTGTACGCCACGAGCCAAGAAAAGAAAAATTCTCCAAAAGTTGGCAGAGCTCAGAGGCCGAGGTCCCGCTGGGAGCCAGCCGTCATCATGGCGTTGCCTGGATAAGAACATGCCCAGTGAAAGCGGTAATGAGGTCACATATCAGGCAGGGCATTCAGAGGGAGTGCCACGCTTCTTCCCACTATCCCTCCATCTGTCAAAGGGAGGAGCGGTGACCTCTAGAGCTAATGCCAGAGAAGTTATGTGGCGTCAGGCTCTGTGACGGGCTCCAAGCTGACTCAAGGCAAAGGCAGGCCAAGTTGTTGTATTTACAGCGTCTCAGGAGAAACTAGAGGTTAGACGCTTTTATTTTCTTTGAGCAACATTCTAATCAAAAACAACAAATGTGTGCTGGTTCCCACTGAACAAACTTAAAGAAACAGACATGGAAAACATTGAAGATTCAGGTTCAGATAGATTTATGGTAAGTTTATTCCCCACCGCACAGCACAAGTTAAAACCTTTTTAAAGTTTTCTGGGATCTGTAATACTTGTTATATAGACAGATCAAGCTTAACAATATGACCACCTGTGGGTTGTTGTATCCAAGATGTTAGCTGCGGATTGGAGAAGAATTTAAAATAGCGCCTCCATGGATTAGACATTTTTTTTCTCACAGATGTTCCTTAGATTTTGAGTTATCTAGTAAGTTTTAGGATCTAGTAAAACAGTTTCAAATTATTCCTAACAATTTAGCTTAATGGTTGAACCTCTTCAAGTAATGCAAGCAGCCAGATCCATGCAAAAATATTGCCTCCACCCTTACCGACATTTATCTAAGCACATTTTTGATCAACCAGTAGTAACTTCCTCAATAATTTCAGCTACGATTGCTCGTCTTTTGGATGACCTACCGTACCTGTTTATACCTCTGCCAATAACAACTGATTTTACCATAGAAGAACTGCTCTTTTGGATTCAGTCCACCTTCTTCTACTGGAGCTGCTGGTCATCTTCTAGACTGTCATCATTTGCTCCTTCCTCTGCTCCTATATGGTTTGGGTCGACAATAAAAAAAAACTGAATAAACCTGCAGTGAGGTCTGTAGAGATAATTATTGGTGCAGACATTTCCTTTTGGTTGGTGCACAAAGAACTCCTTAAAGCGGTCAGCTTTAACAGAAATAAACATTTTGAACTATTACAACCTGCCTTTTATATGTTTCTTAAAGTGTTGATGACAAGATCATTTAAATTTTCTTGTATTTTTTGTTGATCAAAACATCATTAAAGATGATCAATGTAATCATTTTAAGGGCGCAAATATAAAACACATTTTAATAAAAGAATGCTGCCATTCAGAAGACTCGTAGTGACTGGAGGGAGAAAGGGGAAGTGTCGTATACAGGGAAGAGAATGAGAGATTAAACAATGGTTTTGTCATAGACATCTGTTGCAGTTAAGGTACAGTAATACTTTAGTGTTGTGCTGCTAAAGCATAGCTGCCATTAGCCACTAAATGTATGAAATTTGTGTTAAAAATAAGCCTGTTTGATTCATAGTAACTCAGAACAACCTGGTAAATCCTGCTCCTTGATTTTAATGCAAAATTATATAAAATCAATTTTTAATTTAGTATCATTCATACTTTAAATATTTTATTTTTCTTATTGGTACTTTAAGGTATAATGGAGGATTTTCACAATAAAAAAATAAAAAAATAAACCTGTACCCATTCCCGAGAGGGAACGTCTATCAAAGAGCGTGCACACGGCCATTTCTTTCATTTGCATCTTTCCCTATTTTACTTTACTTTTATTTTTTCCACTATATCTGAAACACCACCGATAAGTGAAAATGGGGATGAGCACGTAGGACGGCATTACGTAAACATATCACCAGAATGATTGACAAATAGGAGGACCACTTATTGTGATGAATTATCCGGAAAAAGAACATCCTCCTCGATACCTTTAAAGTCTGTATGCTGTGAGCTCTTATACCAAAGTCCAATTCCTTAATGTGAGCACAATTTAAATCCTGGACAGAATGTATGGATACTGGAATCCATCTCTTTAGCTACCCTCATGTTCCATTGCAGGGCCCTTTGTCAGCCATGATGCAGTTCCAGTACCACGCTGATTTTCCAGGATGTGCAGTCATCTTCCGCTTGTTTTGGGAACTCTGGTTGGAACTGATGTTTGTTTCAGCTTCCTCAGAAAGTATTCTGTCTGCTGGGCTTCCCATCATGATCCCAGTAGTGTCCTTTCACCAGCTGAGGTCAGCAGATTTCTGTACTCAAAGGAACATACTCCCCCTACTCTATTCTAGTTAAGTTGACTGCATGATTAGAAACTGTGTCAATAAAGTAACTGAACTGCTAACAGATGCAACAAATTGTGATCTTGGTGGGAGTCCAGATGATTCTTAAAGTGTGTTTATGTGAAAAGGGGCAAACAAGAAAGAGAGATAACTTCAGAGTAACCGCAGCAGCATATCAAGAGCCCCTGTGAAGAATCTGTACATGGCACTGGCTAATTGCTTCACAAATAACAGCAGTTTAACTGTGGCAGGAAAACACAACAGTTTGTTTTGTTTTCCAGGCCACATAAAAGGGATTCCTGCATTGAACGATAGAGACAAACTTCTTTGAATTACATTCAGAAAATGTCTCCAGATGTTAATAAGAAAGAAATCAGAGTGTTGTTTGGCTACAGTGCGCCAACAGGCTCTGTGCTGCTTCTGTTGTTTTCAATTAAAGAAACGAAGATGTTTTGAAATGAGAAAAAGGCTCTACTGATGCTGCAGTGGAAGGAGGGGAGGGGAGGGGTGTGTGCTCTGTTTCCCAGGCTGAGATTTGTCAAGTTTGTGACGGAGAACAGAAGAATTTTACACAGTGCATTTTTAACAGATGAGTATCTACACATTTTTCACAATTTGTCATGAAGAGAGGACAAGAAAGCTGACTATTGCATTTTCAAGGCTATGAAAGTTTATATCTTTACTTCTCGTCCCATTTATTCCGCTATTTGTCATGAGCGACTAACTTCAGCTTGAGCTTCTTAAGCTGCTATTTATCTTCCAGATCACTTTCCTCTGATCACTGCTGTGCGGCATTACATAAACAGTTACAGTACATAAGCTCCAATGTTTGGTTCCATCGCTTGTTCCATTTTGTAATCACTCATGAAAAAAGACACCGAGGTACTTACACTTCAGACAATGAAATAAAAAAAAAAAAAAACTTTTGTCTGATCTGATTCTTTTTCACATTGTTCAAAGGGTGTAAAGTGATAGCAAAGGGATACCAGAAAAATTGGAATTGGCACAGATTATTACCCCTCCTCAACCTGTTGCTGCCTCTCAGCAATAAACTGGCTAAAATAAGATATATTAGGCTTTGTTTCTGGTCAAAACCTCAGTTATTTCATTTTGTTTTTCTATTGATGTCCAGTAAAGCAATCTGGATTTCCTTGGATCTAAATGGTCCTATGTAAGAAAACTTTTAACACTGTTTAAAAACAACAATTGATGAAAGAAATAAAATGTCTGTCAAGCAGCAGACCTTTAATAGAGCAGATAAATGTATTACAAGATCATCTTGATGCAGTTTTGAAATTATTAATTTATTCCATAACTATCCTATCTAACTTCCACTTACGGACGGTAAAACGGGGGAGTTTGGCCTGGTGGTAAGGGCATTGCGCTCGGATTACAGCAGGGGTGGAAAGTAATGAATTACATTTACTCACGTTACTGTAATTGAATACTTTTTATGAGTAATTTGTAATTTTCGGAGTAGTTTTTGAAATATGTAATTTTTACTTTTACTCGAGGAAATTTTAACCTAAGTAGTTTTACTTCGCTACATTTAAAACCCCCTCACGTTACTGAGTAAAATAAATAAATAAATAAATAAATAAATAAATAAATACTGATGATGAAAAAATTAAATGCGGCCGGAAATTTAAACCCCTGTGTCACGGAGCCGACACTTAATTGCCATTAAAAATAGAAGAAGACTTTTGACTTTTAACAGCACTTTATTAACAATTCAAACATATAAACAATTGATGTAAAAATAAGTGACAGTTAAAAATCACCATCAAAGTAAAACAAGTGTCAGTTAAAATCATTAAATGAGGAGCTTGTTAATAACAGTGGGATCCTGTTGCATTTTAGTTTGATTTCTGGTATCTTCTGGGCATTTAATTTTGTGTGCATTTTGAAAACTTTAAAGCGTAGTTTAAATTTATTTATTCCTATCATGGTGTTGTCTGTTGGACAGTAGGATTGAAAATTGTTTGTACTTTATGGTACAGGTTGTGACTGTCCTTGTGCTGTGAGGAAGTATGTTCTTTAGCCCAGCTGATCTTTTAAAAGTGTGAATGTCCACTGAAATACGCCTTGAACTCGATTAAAACACCTTGTGCTCAATTCGATTCATGACTCATCCTTTTTTCGCATTAAATAACTCAAAGTAACTAAGTAACTTTTACTCAAATTACATTTTAAATGAAGTAACTTTGTACTTTCACTTGAGTAAATTTTGAGATGGGTAATTTTACTTTTACTCTGAGTCAAATTTAGGCAAATTAAAGATACTTTTACTGAATTACAATTTTTTTAGTACTCTTTCCACCTCTGGATTACAGTTGTTCTGAGTTCAAGCCCGACTCCAACGGACTGACACTCTGGCTCCCTGACCCTTAACCCCACACTGCTCCCGGGGCGCTACACAATGGCAGCCCACTGCCACAGCCAAGGGGATGGGTTCCCATATCTACAAGCTCATAATAAATGTAAAACTATTTGTTGTAAATCTATATGGATTGTTGCACCCCAAATTCTCCAGTCCAGTCATGCATCCATATATTCTATCAGTAGAGGGATAGCAGAGATGCAAGAGAAAGTGGAGAAAACAGACAGAAGAATTACTAGAAAACACGTTGAACTTAAAAATACTTGCGTCTCCCCCACTTCTGAAATAAAAATTTCGTCCATGACAATGTGTATAAAACCATAATATCCAAGGAGTCTGGGAAAACTGTCATGTCACCATAAACATTAAAGCCACATGAGCCTGGATACACCATCTAAAAATATTCACCACAGCCCGACAGAAATATAATCTGAAACTGTCTGCACCACAAGGAAGCCATATATCAGCGTCACAATAAAATCCTGCCCAGTTTTTATTATCAGCTTCTATTCACATGCCTGTTCTCTGCTCACACTAATCCGTGTTACAGCTTCTAGATATCTTCTAGATATCCATACATATGCAACCTCTATATCCTCATACACATAGAGAAGTTGCATATGTATGGATATCTAGTTGATAAAGAGGTGCATATTAGATATATGGCATCTTGAAGACATTATTTTCCAAAAGGCTTCACAATTACTAACACAGAGACTTCAGAGAAAATTGTGGTGACCGCCAACACTTTAATTCTCTGTTTATACTCACATTGAACCAAATCCTTCAAAGTTTGTTTGCCTTGGGTTTAGACCTGGTCAGAATTACACTGCTGTCACTTTTTGCTCCCTCTGTTTCAAGGTAATGATAGAAGATGGAGGGCTGCTTCATTAGCATCTCTTTAAAATGTATCATTTAAACCCTTTCCAACATTAGTTGAGTGTGTTTCTATATTTTAGATAAGAAGGATTACAAAAAAATGAATACATTTAAACTTGAGAAACTTTTTTTTTTTTAAATCACTCAGGTTTTATATTAATGGTACAACTTATTAAAAGCCTTAAGTTGTTACAACTGCCATGACAGTGATGGATGTATGAAAACATCTGAGCAGACCTAGAGGCAGAGCAGAATTCAGCTAAAAGCCTTACATTTCTTTTTTTTTTTTTTGCCAAAAAGCATACTTGGCAGCTTGTTAAACTAATCAGCTCTAATTTCACTGTGGGCTATTTGTCTTATCCTTAACAACGATCAGCCTAGCTTAGGGCGCAAATACACTCTGAGCAGCATGATGCAACCCAGGTTTGAGAGCAAATTTCACGGAGACAAGGAGGTCTTTGGATAATCCATGTTGGGAAGCACAATTTTACAGCTTTTAAGCATGTTCACATATGAGTATAGCTTGCCACTCTGGCATAGTTTGTGTGTGGACTCTGTATTATTCCAGAGGGCCGATGGGGAGCAGGGTTAAAACCTGGAATGTTCACTATTTCCCCACAGGAAGAGGCTCATGGAAGTCTACCACTGCCCAACGCCCAAAATCTCTTCATCACACGCAAAGCTGGCCGCCTGCTGAAAAATAACACCCCCCAAAAAAAGAAAAATCACAAAAACTCTGATCTTTTAACTCTTTTGTGTTTTATTAAAGACATTCTTTCTTTAATACAGTTTTATAGTACAAAAATTCACATTACAAAAATACTAAATAGTTTTCATCAAAAAAAAGAACCATAGCGATCTGGTTTTGAGCGCTTTGTTCTTGTTTTATACAAGCTCATATTCACTTCACTGGATGCTGTTTGCCTCACACAGAAGCACGTTTTTACATTTACACAGGTCTCAACACAGAGTCATAGTGGGTGTTTCTGCAGAAAATAAACAGGACACACTTTACAGAAATTTATAGCACATAGTGGCACAGTGAACCCTCTGAGGCAGTCGTAGTTATTTATAACTGAATCGGGATATTTTAAGGCACTGGGTTCCTATATATGTTTCACAATGGATTCATGCAAGCATATTAGAGGTATTATATTGTGTTTATATAATGCCTGCATTGTAAGAGATGCAATGATCAGAGCTTTATTGTCAGTGTCTGGTTTTGTAAAGGTGAAGAAAGAAAAAGTATGAAAGTGTAGAAAGGTTTTAAAACATCTTAAAACTCCTAAACATTGAACATTCTTATACACTTTTCTCCTAATACCAGTATGCTTTTCTAAGGACCACATTTGCGTGAGCATTTTTTTTTTCCTGTCATCTTTTTGCTTCTGTAAACACCAGAATTTCCCCATTGTGGGACAATAAAGGGATTTTCTATTCTAAAATTGTTCAATCTTTAAAAATCCTTCAATCTAAATGCTAGAAAAGTTGTGTAATGCTGTGCAAATTCAGATGGTTAAAAAGTGGACGGCAACAGTTTTCCCTCCTGTTTGGAAATTACTGCTAGAAAAATGGATGGCAACCTACTGTAGTTGGAAAACTGGCAGTGGTATGGCTGCTATGGCTAACTCAAAAATACTTTTAGTATATATATATATATATATATATCACTGTAGGGGTGGGACGGTTCACAAAATCCACGGTTCGGTTCGGTTCACGGTTTCGTGGTCATGGTTTTCGGTTCAGTTCGGTATATGTTGATTGTTACACCGAAATCCTATAAAAATTAATTAAATAAATGAAAAAATCCAAAAAAAATTATTTAATTGTAATTTTATTTTAATGATCTGCGGAAACCCTGGATAATCTCCACATGTTTTGCTGCTTTGAATTTAATCATCTCGCACATGCCCTTGCGGAGCGGACGGGAGCCACAGAGGAGGCTGTATGCTTTGCTTTGCGCAGGCGGTCTGGAGCGCTGACGGAGTATGTGGGATTTCGGGGTTAGCATAACATGTTGGCCATGTTGCTGTTAGCATAAACAAAACGTGTTGCACAATGCTTGCACACTGTTGCACTTTTATCCACAACTTTCTTTCCGCCGTCATCTTAGGTCACTCTAAATGCAAATTGGTCCCATACAGCAGTGCTGCTAGCGCGTCTTCCAACCCTTCTTCTTTC
>NW_015150532.1:479936-485332 GCF_000732505.1 Cyprinodon variegatus
TCCATCCCTAATATATATGCTATAAGGTAATTTGATTGCAAAACACAATCAAATTACCTTATAGGTTGTAGTTTCAAAGCTTTGTGTAACACCCTTGATACAATTTTGCCAATTTTGACTCCTGTACACAATCATTATTTATTATTAAAATGGAGCAGACAACTTAATTTTGTCATCAAGTTGTGTTTGACAAAGTGGTCACTGTCAAACATGAAGAAAAAATAAGGGAGATAATGGGTTAGCATCTTCTGTTTGCATCAGACCATAAAAAAATGAATGGTGCATGGGAGGTTTTGACCTCAACTGAAAGGATTTTAGCTAAATGAGCAGCTAGCTCGCCTCCATAGATTTGGTAAATCACTAAAGTTGAGTTACTAATCCTCACTGAAAATTGTTGCTCTTTCTACAACCTTTTAGACTTAGTTATGGTGCATTCGCTAAAAGGGGAAAAGGGTGGGCCTCTGATTTTAAAATCTGTCAGTCACTCGTTTATGCATCCCTCCTACCATCTCAATTGTGTGTGTTTACTTTCACTGTTATGGATAATCAATAAGTAAGATGTACATGTGATAAAATCATATTATTCACAGGCATTCTTGTCTCCTGGTGCATGCATCTGTGAGAACAGGTGCCCATTTGTGTCATACTTTTCTGCCATAAATGCTGAAACATACGGACCTGACCTTAAGAAACGAAGGTACATTAAAACACAAGCAAACACTCAAGCTCTGACCTAACACATGTGACCACCCGTCTGGCACATGTAAAAGACAGCCGTTTCATTAAATGGCTCAGTAGGGGCTCATCCTTTCCAGCAGAACGAGGCCCACATCCAAAACCCAAACACACACACCCTCACCGTATTTTCCACATGACTGTAACATCTGAACACTGAACTGAGGCAAAGCTTTCTAAAAGCTTTTTAAAAAGTCATTCAAGTGGTGACGAACAATACTGAACTAAAATAGTGCTTAAAAATCACACATACTGTCTTGTTATATGACCAAACAGACAATATCCTTCCTGAAATAGAGGAATTTGTTTTTTGGGTTTTTTTGTCCTACAATGAGTCACACTCTGAGGAGCAGGAATATGACTGAAGCTCCCATGCTAAATGCGGGATGAAATGCACTAAAGCCGCATACAGCTTTGTAAGCAGCTGCCATTTATACGTTTTGCTTGATTTCCGACTTTTGTTTAGCAAAAAAGTCTCAACAATGGTGAACGTGCAGCAATTTTCACAATAGGAGAGAAGGTCAAACACTCCTTTGGTTACAAAAAAAAAAGGTCATCTCTCCTTTCCACACATTCACATGCCTGGTGAAGTTAAGGAAACAGATTAAAAAATGTCCTTTCAGAAAGTAGAACTTGCTTAACTCTTTCCTCTGGTTCTCTACTGCAGTTTCCACAGTGTTGATTTTTATCCAGTAAGAACTAGTGGCTGTAGAAAAAACATAAAGGCACAGCTCTGCTCATGGATTGTTTGCAGTCAGTTTGGCAGGCTTTCTTTCACGCCATGATAAGAGGGTTGCCCCGCTCCCTGATGTCTGCTGCAGGAATGAGATCTTTCTTCACCGGCGTTTGGGACAAAGCAGAGCGTCTTCCTTTGGGTCTAAACAAGTCGGACACAAAGAAAACCTGCAAGCAGAAAGAAGAAATTGTTTAGAGGTTTGGAGGTGGACAAGAAAAATGACACATGCTACCTGATCTGAGCTTTAGCAAAAAGAAAAATGTAGAGTAGAGTTTTTATTTTTTTGACATTTATTTATCTTTATAAATTTTATAAAGATGCTTTCAGTGATTGGTGGCTAGTTACTTACAACTAAAACTTAAATTATTTGCATTTGGTAACAACTGTTTAAATCAAGTTTAACCAACTTTTTAAAAAGATTATAATTTGATAATTTAGATAAATAAAGTTGGGCAAACTTAATTCAATAACTTCTTACCAATTGATTTACTTTGGAGCTGCATTTTCTTATTTAGAGTGTACTTCTAACTCCAAATCTGCAATCCTGCCCTGTTTAAAAACAAATCTAGTGAGACCATTTAGAAATATGAAGTTTCTTTATTCTTTGTACTGTTAACATCTTCAATTTTAATGCATGCCATTGTTTAAGGTAGTTATAATATATCACATTAAAGATGCAAGAGGTAAAATTGGGTTCACAAAAATAGGCTGTGATTTAAAACTAAATAAATGAATAGAGTAACTATTTGAGATAGTACTAGGGTTGTCACGATCCTAAACTTTTCAACTCGATACCGATACTAAGGAAAATATTCGATACTCGATACCATTTTCGATACCACAAGGATAAAAACAAAGACTCCAAAATTCAACAGAAATATTTTCATTAATAAATAAAATACAATAAATAAACACAATAAAGNTCCATCCCTAATATATATGCTATAAGGTAATTTGATTGCAAAACACAATCAAATTACCTTATAGGTTGTAGTTTCAAAGCTTTGTGTAACACCCTTGATACAATTTTGCCAATTTTGACTCCTGTACACAATCATTATTTATTATTAAAATGGAGCAGACAACTTAATTTTGTCATCAAGTTGTGTTTGACAAAGTGGTCACTGTCAAACATGAAGAAAAAATAAGGGAGATAATGGGTTAGCATCTTCTGTTTGCATCAGACCATAAAAAAATGAATGGTGCATGGGAGGTTTTGACCTCAACTGAAAGGATTTTAGCTAAATGAGCAGCTAGCTCGCCTCCATAGATTTGGTAAATCACTAAAGTTGAGTTACTAATCCTCACTGAAAATTGTTGCTCTTTCTACAACCTTTTAGACTTAGTTATGGTGCATTCGCTAAAAGGGGAAAAGGGTGGGCCTCTGATTTTAAAATCTGTCAGTCACTCGTTTATGCATCCCTCCTACCATCTCAATTGTGTGTGTTTACTTTCACTGTTATGGATAATCAATAAGTAAGATGTACATGTGATAAAATCATATTATTCACAGGCATTCTTGTCTCCTGGTGCATGCATCTGTGAGAACAGGTGCCCATTTGTGTCATACTTTTCTGCCATAAATGCTGAAACATACGGACCTGACCTTAAGAAACGAAGGTACATTAAAACACAAGCAAACACTCAAGCTCTGACCTAACACATGTGACCACCCGTCTGGCACATGTAAAAGACAGCCGTTTCATTAAATGGCTCAGTAGGGGCTCATCCTTTCCAGCAGAACGAGGCCCACATCCAAAACCCAAACACACACACCCTCACCGTATTTTCCACATGACTGTAACATCTGAACACTGAACTGAGGCAAAGCTTTCTAAAAGCTTTTTAAAAAGTCATTCAAGTGGTGACGAACAATACTGAACTAAAATAGTGCTTAAAAATCACACATACTGTCTTGTTATATGACCAAACAGACAATATCCTTCCTGAAATAGAGGAATTTGTTTTTTGGGTTTTTTTGTCCTACAATGAGTCACACTCTGAGGAGCAGGAATATGACTGAAGCTCCCATGCTAAATGCGGGATGAAATGCACTAAAGCCGCATACAGCTTTGTAAGCAGCTGCCATTTATACGTTTTGCTTGATTTCCGACTTTTGTTTAGCAAAAAAGTCTCAACAATGGTGAACGTGCAGCAATTTTCACAATAGGAGAGAAGGTCAAACACTCCTTTGGTTACAAAAAAAAAAGGTCATCTCTCCTTTCCACACATTCACATGCCTGGTGAAGTTAAGGAAACAGATTAAAAAATGTCCTTTCAGAAAGTAGAACTTGCTTAACTCTTTCCTCTGGTTCTCTACTGCAGTTTCCACAGTGTTGATTTTTATCCAGTAAGAACTAGTGGCTGTAGAAAAAACATAAAGGCACAGCTCTGCTCATGGATTGTTTGCAGTCAGTTTGGCAGGCTTTCTTTCACGCCATGATAAGAGGGTTGCCCCGCTCCCTGATGTCTGCTGCAGGAATGAGATCTTTCTTCACCGGCGTTTGGGACAAAGCAGAGCGTCTTCCTTTGGGTCTAAACAAGTCGGACACAAAGAAAACCTGCAAGCAGAAAGAAGAAATTGTTTAGAGGTCTGGAGATGGACAAGAAAAATGACACACGCTACCTGATCTGAGCTTTGGCAAAAAGAAAAATGTTGATTGTAGTTTTTTTTTTTTCATTTATTTATCTTTATAAAGTTTATAAAGATGCTTTCAGTGATTGCTGGCTAATTATTCACAGCTCCGACTTCAATTAATTGTATTTGGTAACAGGTAGTTAAATCAAGTTGATCCAACTTGTTTTTAAGTTTATCATCTGAAAAGGGTTAGGGTTAGTTGGGCAAACTTAATTCAATAAACTTGTTATCATTTGATGCAGTTGATTTAAGTTGGAGCTGCATTTTCTTTTTAAAGTGTACTTCTAAATCCAAATCTGCAACCCTGCCCTGTTTAAAAACAAATCTATTTTTTTTTAATTTGAGATCATTTTGAAAAAAAAGAAGATTCTTCATTCTTTGTACTGTTAAAACCTTCAATTCCAATGCATGCGATTGATTAAGGAAGTAATAATATGTCCCATTCATGATATAAGTGGTAAAATTGGATTAAAAAAAATAGGATCTGATTTAAAACTAAATAAATTAATAGAGTAAATATTTCAGATAGCACACATTCTTCTTCAAAGCAAATGAGGCAAGTTTAACAGGGAGAAAGTAAAGTCATTATTATTGGCACTACCTTTTACCTCAAACAGAAAGTAACCAGGCCGATGTAGAAATTGAGCGTAGTTAGATGATAAAGCTTTGCTGATACAAACATTGAAAAATAAGTCCCTCCAGCTGGTTGTTTTACTAACGAGCACCAAAAAATACCACAGAATAATCAATCTTAACTTGGTGGAGATCAAAACAACACAGAAACTCAAGAAATGCTTCCTTTCAAAATAGACTTAGCAGTTAGACAACTTTATTGTCATTTATTATACACAGAGTGTATACAAAACGAAATAGGAGTAAATAAGCACAAAGTCCACTGCTTCATATGCTGGGCCCAAAATATTTCCCTTTGACAAGAAATCTCATGATCTGAGTTTCTTTTTTTTATCATTGCCATTCTTACAATAGTTTAAAATTAAATAAAAAAGGCAAATGAGCATATTCAGTAATGTGTTACAATTTATATAAGTAATTTAAACATGCAACCTTTGCTACTAGACACCTCCTAAACAGTGGGTGTCTTTGTATAATAGATTAGAATTCAACTTTATTGTCTTTACACTGTCACAAGTACAAGGCAACCAAATATAGTTTGCATCTATGAAGAAGTGCTCTACAGTATATAAATAGGAGAGGTGGTGCAATACATTTGTAAATCCCAGGCTGTTTCTGAATATGCGCTCTAACCATTCAATCACTATATAGAGC
>NW_015150532.1:485602-488585 GCF_000732505.1 Cyprinodon variegatus
TATTTCCCTTTGACAAGAAATCTCATGATGTGAGTTTCTTTTTTTATTTTTCATTGCCATTCTTACAATAATTTAAAATAAAATAAAAAAGGCAAATGAGCATATTCAGTAATGTGTACAATTTATATAAGTAATGTAAACATGCAACCTTTGCTGCTAGACACCTCCTAAACAGTGGGTGTCTTTGTATAATAGATTAGAATTAAACTTTATCGTCTTTACACTGTCACAAGTACAAAGCAACAAAATGTAGTTTGCATCTATGAAGAAGTGCTCTACAGTATATAAATAGGAGAGGTGGTGCCATACATTCTTAGAAGAAATTAATTTGTAAATCCCAGGCTGTTTCTGAATATGTGCTCTAACCATTCAATCACTATATAGAGCAGGGATTATATAGTGGACTTTATAGTGAACTCGGTTAACTGACCGTTCGAACAGATTATCACTACTTTTCGCTCCCTGTTGGTCATGTAACTCCACCTCCCCGCACGGTGCCTGCACCATTTAGGTTTGTGAGGAGAGCTCTTGCAATGGATCCTGGGATATATCTGCTTGTCTGACAGTGGTTGCACACTACTTTCTAAGTGCATTATTGGAAATTTTGAGTTCGCTACTTTTTCATCCAGCAGACATTTGGACACTCATATACTGTATAAACGCTGTAACCCCTTTATAGTGCTCTATGTAGGGGTTAGGGCGGATGTTTGGACACAGTCCCAAATTTAGCCACGCAAAATTCAGCTTTTTTATGATAAACTTGTCTCTACAAGTAAAAAAAATAAAATATATATCCATCAAGCATAATCTTGAAAAATAGTGATCAAAGTGCTCTCTAACATTACTGTAGATCAGTTTATTTATGTAATGCTTCCCCCCAAGGTCCTCTAAAGAATAGAGTAACAACTTACAACGCAGTAGGCCACAAGGGCGCCCTGAATGAACCCAGCCAGGACATCGGTGGGGTGGTGCTTGTGGTCAGACACTCGAGACAGGCCCGTGTAGAAGGACATCATGATGAGGGTGAACTGGGTCAACGGACGCAGCAGGCGAGCGCCATGCCAAGTGAACCGTGCCTGCAGGTAAAACTGTAGGGGAACCAAAATAATCAGATTTGTATTATTTATTTTTCGTTGTTATTATCAGAATAAATGAAAGGAGGATATTCTGGAAACTCACCACTAGGTAGAGCATGGTGTACATGGAGAATGACGCATGACCAGAGAAAAATGACTTCCTGAGGAGAAAATGAAATCAGTCAGCTTCTTAGCACTTAGCCAACTTCTAAACCATTGCCTTCAAATTTAACTTATGGGAGACTGGGCCATCTCACATCTGTTGCCATACCTGGCCTCTTGAACTTTGCTCTCTGGCCCATGACATGTGTACTCAGTGATGTATCCCAAGGAGCAGTTGATGGTGGAGAAGTCGGGCTTGCATACGTCAATGAAGTGTGGTCGCATTCGGCCTACCGACACTTTGGCGATGTCGGTGAAGGACTGGCTGATGGCACAGCCGAAGATAAACACCCCGACCTGCTTGTAGAGGGCAGCTATATAGGGGTTCCCAACGAAAGACTTGGATCCCTCGTTTAGAAAGTAGATCCTGTAGCTTTCTCCAACTATGATCTAAGAGGACAAAGAGGAAGCTGATGTTATTAAAATAGCATTTAAAAAAATACTGTTTTTATATATATATATGCAACATTTTTCATGCAAGCCAATGCTATCGAGGCGTATTGGTCATTGATTTCCTTTTTGTAATTCTGTTCGTTTTGTAGCTTCCTGATTTCTTGAATTTTTTCTTAAAGCATTTTAGGGTTTCTGATTTTTTAGAGATTTGTTGGATTTCTACTTTAGTTTTAGGGGCTCAGTAACAATTAAAGGTCATTTATAATACTTAACTCATAGTGTTCAATGGAAGAAAATGTGATCCACTAAAAGTTGAAGAAGCGTTCTAATCGGTCACATTAGTTAGGAGTAAAATATCCTAAATGAACTAAACTTGAAAAATTATCTAGACATGCCTTAGTATACGTATCCTTTGTTAGTTTTTTATGTGTCACTATTTTATGGATGCTCTCATTAAACTAGGTTGAACTTTGGTATATCTGAGGCAGTGGTATAAAGTTCTCTACACATCAGGGCTACGTTTTTTAATTTGCTGAGGATTTTTACCCATGCTCTTCTTCTTTTGTGAGAAAACAATGAAAGAAAAGATAACGCAACTGGAATGAGTATATAACTCCCCCCCCTTCCGCCTGAATAGTGAGTATTGTAGGGCTGCTATCAAGAGGAGGTGAATATACATGACTTAAAACAACTGTTCAAGCTCAAAGACGTCCCCATCCCCCCATCCTCTGCTGTCTTCAAGCCATTTACAACAAAAACTTTGGATGAGTGAGAGATGGATCGGGGGAGGTTCTGGGAGAAAGAGGAGGGACAGAAGGGAGGACAGACAGGCTGAGTAGATATGCGAATAAGACAAAAACCACTAGGAATACAAGATGGGAGAAAAAGGGAGAAAAGTGAGAAGAGGAATGAGGCAAGGAGGAGGAGCGGGGGAGGCACCGCTGGTTCTAATCAAGGAAACGCTGAGCTAGGCGACGTGTCTGAATCTTGGTGGCCAGATTCCACCAGGCGCAGGTTTGTTTTTCTCTTCGTGGGCCGTCCTTCTGGAGCTGCTTTCTGATTTCACATGGGATGTCTGGTTGTTTTCTTGTTAGTATCTCGATTTCATCGCGCATTCCTCCTAAGGGCGCATAAGCAACCCTTACTCTGGAAAACACTGGAGACCTAGCCAGCAGATAAAAAAAAAG
Source organism: Cyprinodon variegatus (assembly GCF_000732505.1). NCBI lineage: Eukaryota > Metazoa > Chordata > Actinopteri > Cyprinodontiformes > Cyprinodontidae > Cyprinodon > Cyprinodon variegatus. The sequence continues at coordinate 488,421 of NW_015150532.1, forward strand.
ATTGTTTCCACCACACTGGCCTTTAGAGCCAGCTGCAGCTTCCCAGATGGAGGAGAGACAACACATCTGGTTCCTCTTGTGCAGAGTGTGTAGAGCTAATGCGAAGTTGGGGACCCTAAATATTAGGGATGCACGATATTGGGATTTTGGCCGATATCCGATATG